>NW_025407941.1:744935-856320 GCF_008403515.1 Naegleria fowleri | reverse complement strand
CATCCGCAAACGTTTCAATATCCAATCATCACCAATATCAATTCAACTACTGAAAAACCTACTGGAGCATAAAATTCAACAAGAACATATTTATGTCTTTGAATATACGAATTAAAATTACGAGAAGTCAATTCTTTCACTCCACGCATTCGAGATTGCGGCTTGAGAGAAGCATTCACTGATTCAATTCCGGAAGAGGAAAAACATTGGAACGCAATGAGAGCGAATAACAAAACGAAGAGAAGGGAACTTTTCATTTTTTTTTAGATGGTAATTTTTTTGTGACAGTTGAAGGATCAGGTCAAGTCAAAGGTTTGTGTTTTGTTCACTGAAAGGTACATACGAGCCTTAAAAAACACAAAGTCGATAACAAAAACATCACTTGAAGACTATATAACCCAATGAATCTTGTAAAGAACAAGATGATAATTCTTGATGAACACCATCATGTTTATTGTGGCCGAAAGAATATGGCTTTTAAGAGATTCTAAAAAAAATATATTAAGAAGACTGAGACAAACTCTTCAGCCTACGATTCCAACCGATATTTATCTAAAATAGGAGAATCCAAATGATTCCATGATGAATAGCTCCCTTAGGCACAAGTGAGAGCCAATTCCTCTAAAAGGTATTTTTTTTTTTTTTTTTGATGGTTTCGAGTTTAATTGATCGGAAGTTGAAGAGCTTGATGTGATGAATCTAAACATAAGCAGATCTTACTTGCATGCTACCAATCCATGAGGCTGTATTCCTTGATCATTCTCCGCAAGAAACAAAACACAGCCTCACTTTTAAGACATACGTCTGAACATATTCATTATTACGAAACTATTCAACAATGCAAATACACCGTTTTTCTACCGATCTGATCGATGGTCTCCGTACAACCACCGAAACAAGAATATCTTGCAAACAAAGTCTGCAGAGCGTATCGACAGTTCGAACACACCGTCCCGCAAAAATTTTTGTTTTTGCGCGCGAGTGCGCAGGCAAATTAAAAGCTGAGTCTCTCACAGAGAACAAAACCAAACAAAACAAAAAAATTCAAACAACATTTCCTCTCGTACACTACGTCTCTACGATATTCGATTTTAAAGCTAATTGGAAACTGTACTATGCTCAGAAAAGGAACTCGAACAACGTTGTCAAGAGACTGGCAAGACAGATATTGGACGTTGTCCATTTGCAGCGAACGACAAAAAGTGTTTCTCCAATCCGGCATGGCTCACCCGACAGATGGCAAAATGGCAACAAGCACTGACTGAAAATGATGTGCATTTTATCAAGTGCATTCGAGTGACTGCACGCCTCCCAATCATGAAGAATTCTGAGAGATAAGTCCTGAATGTTGTTGTGATCGAGGCACTTGTTTTCTCACTAAGACAATCCAAGAACTCTTTGTGTGCATACTCTGGACTAATAGTTCTTCCACCAAAGCAATAACAGAAGGTCTTTGGATGGAACTTCAGATCACAGGTGACCTTCCAGTGAATTATGAAACCTTGGAGAGTTATGGATTTGATCCCAAAATGACCAATTTCAGAACCAATCTTTTGGCCCATGGTGTTGGAGGGTTCTTGCATTTCGGATTCAAATACTGCGCTCCAGCTCATGCCAAAAAAATCGCAAACGACCCGAGAAATCTTCTCGAACCACTATCTCTAGAAAGAAGAAAAAGTAACCTTGCATGTGGTTGCTGTTATTGTAAATATGCACAATTTTTGTTGTACTTTAATCATTGAACAAAATAAAATACCCTTAATAGATGCATGTCTTTGTGAAATAAGTGGAGATGTTTGAAAATACAAGAAAAATTTGGTCGACGATACGAATCATTCACTCGATAGTTGGTGCTGGTGACACAACTTGTCTCCTTCTTTTAGATCCAAAATTTATACAGCAAATGAAACTCATGTACTCTATGAGTATGACATTGTTCAAATTCTGAAAGCATGTTATGGCTTGGTTGAAATTAACACATCTTCATCAAAATTGTGTTGTTGGTTGAGCATTATTGTTGTGTAGGTGAAATAGATCACAATATTTTAATATTTACAATCATCATGCAAGAAACAAATTACATATACATGCTATGAATATTATCCTTTCCTCTATTGGGATCTAATTTCCGCTCTTCATATTCTGGACAATCCGTTAGCACATCCTTCCTACAGATGGGACAAGTATTATGTTTTCGGAGCCATGTTTTTAAACAATTCAAATGAAAGAAATGATGACATTCCAATTCATGACATTGGTCATCCTTTTTGTAACCTTCTCCACAAATTGGGCAGTCTTCATCTTTGTGTGAGGCATGTTCTGGATTTTCGGGATCAAACCAAATCACTTCCATATCCCGCAAAAAGGTGTTAGAGGCAGGTGGTTTACCGGAATGAGCATCCAAATCAAAAACACCTGCTTGATGTTGTTGAATAATTCTCCAAATGACCTCATCACCCGAGAGGTGATTGTGTTGGTCATTCTCTTCATCCACATTGTGGTCGGAAAAGTAAAAACTCATTTCTCAGAAAAAGCAAACAATCGGATCGAATCGGAAAGAGCTATTTTTTAAAAATTGAATTTGAAATTGGATTACAAAAAGAGATCCACAAGAAGGTCTGTCAAGAGTGCGCACGCTTTTTTGTTTGTTGCGACAATGCTCCTTTCTGAATGACATTCTCATTCAAAATGAACTTATGTTGATGTCTTATATGACAATTTTTGAAAGGAACAACCTGCAGGTCGTTTGCTTTAGACAATAATTCTCAGTTTCAAAATCATGGATATAATTTGACTGGCTTTTTCTGCATTCAATTCGACACGAACCTGTTGTGAAATTTTAGAGACACAATCGGACAAGTGAATGAGTGTGAGATGGGACATGGCATTCAGAAAATGAAGGGAAGGAACACCCACCAAAGAACACTTATAAGGTTGAGGATTTTTAGAGACCTCCACGACACTGTCACAATTGGGTGACAATAAAAGGTGAGAGGATGTTGGCATGAATAAAGATAAGTAAGCGTAACTACTTGTGGCATTGGAAAGGAAAATGTGTGTTTGTGAGAAGAGTTCGACGAGTGCCATTTCATTCAAGTTTTCCAATTTCATGTCCTTGTAAATGTTAATGTTTTTTAAGTGGTTCAATAGAAGAGCATCTTCTTTGAGATGAGTTTCAAGGCTTGTTGCAATTTCATGTGGATTGTCAATACTCTGATAATCAATTAAAATATTGACAAGAGGAGAGTCCATAGATGATGAAGAATGAATTCCCAAATTTGAAAGAATTGTTTTTCGAAGTTGTTGAATTGGCAATTCACTGAATTGTAACTGAGAATGCTTTCTGTGAGGCTGTTGTGACATTATCGATCGATCTCCAACACCAATGATCAAATGTCTAAAGCATGTATCTATTTGTTCTCGGGAATTTTCTAACTTGTCCTTGAATGGTTGTTGATTTCTATCGTTCGATTGAGTCTCAATATCTTGAATAGAAAGAATGGTACTCCGTTGCTTGTTTGTCAACTCTCGAGAAAAGGAATCATCTATTGGACATGGAGCTTTTTCAATTCGATAATATAGAGAGGCAGCATCGGTTTGTGACATCTCCTCTCTATTAGCTACAGAGTGGGATGTTTCACTCGTCGACACAACATATGAACATTTTTGGAGAATGGGCAAGGACGAGAGCATTTGTGTCCACACGAGAGAAGTTTTCACAGCTTGAGGTTTCTTTTCAAATTGTGACGCCAATTCTTCCTCGCACCATAAATGCTTCTTTGTTGAGGGATTCACAATAGGAAGATGTACCTGTCGAGAAGTGTCTGATGAACATGAATTGTCTCCATTGGTAGTTCTATAAAATATTTCATCCAAAAACAAAATCAAAGATTCATGCAAGTTAATTTCAAATTTCATTGCCAAATCCACTAATGCTACTAAATTATCGGCAAACAAGTGGCCAATATGGTTGGCAGCGAATCTCATCATTGCTATTGTTGGCCGGTCAATCCATCGAATATTGTTGTTTTGAGAGGATTTCGGAATTTTGTGACCAATTATGAATTTCATACGAGCTGCACCTCTCTTGCCAAAGCGTGTGGTTTGAAAATATGCGAATGGACCATTGGAGCTCAATCCAATTAACGGTTTGTAAAATTGTTCATAAAATTCTTGAGACGGTACAAAGAAGAGAAATTCTCCTCTATGATTCATGCAAACATTTTCCAATATTAATGACGTTTTTGACATGTCTTCATGTTGTGACTTTTCATGATGATGAATTTGTCGTACTCTACTGTAAAGCAAGGCATGCTGCGCTTGTTTCGATGCAGAAATAGAATTCTGCTGCATGGAGAGAATTAAATTCGAGTCATGGTCGTCACCAATTATTATTATTCCACCTCCTGATTTATACTGTTCCAATATTAATTTTAAATGTCTTCCAAATGTATTTCCAACTTTCTCTCCAACAAAAACAGATTCCGATGAAGATGTAGCACTCTTTGAAGCATGAGGACTCCAGAAACCACTCAGAAAATAAGCTCCAAACAATGTTGAAAATATCACACATACAACCATCACTCGAAATTTGAAAGAGAATTTTCCAAAACCAGATGAAATGATAAAATTATTGTCGGAATGTTGAGTGCCACTTCTCCGAATTTTCTTTGATTTATATCGATTTCCATTCGTCGTTGTTGATTTCAATATCGAATAGGATTTGGTATTTTCAGAGGACGAAGATCCGAAAATAACATCCAAATCATTGGAAATTCGTTCATGCTCGGTCAATCGATGATCTTGTTCGGAACAAGAAGAAGAAGAATAATCATCTAGTATTTTTTGTAGTTGGTTTTTGTATGAAGGTGATGATTGATCATGGCTATTCGAACTTGCAATCCGTGGATCCTCCTCATCGTGAAGTGTGGTTGTTGATTTCTTGTGAACCATTTTTTTGACACTTGAAAGGTCGTCGAAAGAAGAAGCAAGATCAACCACCAATACCGTACCGACCAACCCCACCTTACAATTTCAGAATCATAACAAACGTGCGCCAAGATTTACTCACATTTTTTCTTCTTCCACTTCTCTTTAGACTGATCAAAAGGACACCACAAGGTCAATCACCTTCGGAGAAAGATGGAAGGACATTTCTCATCTAATTATAATTCAGATCTGAACAAATACTTAATAATATTAATAATGTAATAATCATGATTAAAAAAAATGTATGCCTTGTGGGTTCGCCTCAAACAACAAGTGCTTGGACTTGAACACGACGATGGAGAGACTGTAAATATTCCGAATGATCATGTTGAGTATGATGAGTTTGATGATGAGGTGGATGGCAGTGGTTCTGTGTCTAACATCACCAGTTCCTCCGTGATGGCATCCATGGATGAAACGACCTTTCAAATATCGGAAGAAATGGTTGCTTTGCCTTCCTCGGACTCGAGTGGAGATTTGAATGTAAATTCGGGTATGAATCAAACGAATGTGAGCGGAGGAGGAGGATCCGTTTCTTTGCAAGTTTCAAGAAAGAGTAATATTAAATGGACTCTCTGTAGAACCACTCCAGCAGCTTTGGAAATTTATAAAAAGAAGAAGAGTGAAGCTGCTGCTATTTCTTCGAATCCTACAAGTGGTATCAATAGTGCCATTAATTTATCTGAAAGTCCAAAGAAACAATGTACATTACAAAAAAAAGAAACAACAACCATGATCTCGGTGACAGTGAGAGAAGGTCGATATGAGGTTGAGTCGTGTCGTGACGTTCCATATTTTGAAGGATCCAATGATCCAAAACACAAATTGAACATCTTTAGAAGTAGAGTGAAAAGAACTGGCACGCAGGAAGCTGTCAAGCTGCCAGTTCTGTTTTTTTGTCACGGAGGAAGTTGGCGTAGAGGTGACAGAAATCACAGATGGTTCGATACTTATAGTAGATTGGCCATGAGAGTTTGTCAAGACTTTCCGTGCATATTTGTGGTCATTGGCTATAGATTGGCGCCAGCTGTCAAAGCAGTACCAGACCAATGTGAAGATGTGCTTACCTCATTCCAATTTTGTGTTGATAATATTGAAAAGTATGGAGGTGATCCTTCAAACATGGTTCTATTTGGACACAGCGCTGGAGCACATTTAATAAGCTTGTGCCTTCTGAAATATGGAATGAATTTGAAAAATCTCAAGGAACCTCAAATCAAGGATGGTACTGAAAATCAGAGAGATCTTCTCGATCGACTACTCATAGAAAAAATTAAGGGCGTCATTTGTGTTGGAGCCGTTTTTGATGTTCAGTATGTGGCAGATCGAGTGATGAACTTACCTAGAAAGCTCATTGTTGAACCTGCTTTTGGAGTGGCCGAAAATTACGAAGAATGTTCACCAATATTCTACGTTGAAAAAGAGAGACTATTTTTCACCAAACACATCAAAGATCTAAAATCTGTACCTTCCTTTTTTATTTCAAATGCTGAGAATGATTTGACTTTGTTTTCATTCTTTTCCATTGTAGACCAAGGAGAACAATTTGCAGAGAAAATGAAACAAGTTTATCAAGACTTGTCGTCTGAAAATCCATTATGGAATTCGGAAAGGCCCCCACAAGTCAAATACAGACGATACGGAGGTCACACCAACCATTTTACAATCATTGGTCTTGGAGCTAGTATGGGAAATCCATACGAGCCATTAATCGAGGATATCATTGAATTTTCAAAGCAAGTTTTGCAAGGTCACAAGATTTTGGAACAAGAGAAAGAAATAGTGACTGTTGAACCACTTACTTCTACGTCAACACTGGTGGTGACCAACACTACAACAGAAATTCAGAAGCCTTTTTTAGCCAATCCATCTGAAAACAGCACACAAGAAAGTCAATCGTTATCAATCTCAGAAGGAGAACAACATCATCATTCGATTGAGCAAACACAAAACACTTTCACTTTGTAATTATCTATTTGTTTCAAAATATAGAATTGAAACTGGTAAATGTCGTCTTCCCCTTAATAATCAGGAATAAGAGGAACAAAGATTGAAAGTACTGACATCCAAACAATGTTATTCTCTCATAACCATCAATCAGTTGGTGGCAAACGTTTTAGATTTTCTTTCTCATGCAACCAATTCAGGATCGTGATGTTTCAGCTTTTGAACTTGTTAGCCCTTTTCAGTCCGTTGCCACCTGTCGACCAAATGAACATTGTCTCAAAAAAAGTTATCGCAACGAATATCTTTGCATTATTAAATCCTCCAACCACACTTCCATCAGCGACATCAATTACCATCCTTGGACCTCAAATACACTCATCTCCTCCGTTTCATCATCGATACAATTATGACGCGCATCATCATTGAGCGAGCACTGTCATCCATTCCCTTTTCATCATTCAGACCAAACAACAACAACGAACCACCACATGAGAGACCAACAAACACCTCTCGTATTTGCTACCTCTCCTCCGAGCTTGTACGAACTTGTCCTAGCAAGAACCACCCCAACGACACGATAATCAAGGTTTTGGGAACAGATATTCAAGAACACCAACATCCAAAAACAACAACAATTATTAAAAAATTATTCGCATCATCATCATCGGAAGTGTTCGACGACGGTGGTAGGACAGAGCAACAACAAGAGATTGATAATGATGAACAACATTTGATCGATTCAGAGAGATTCTATCATCATCTACAAGAACCACACTCCAATAATTGTTTATTTCGACAAGAACATCCTCGTGAATTTATACTGCCACAAGTAAGAGCTTCCCTATTTGGCACAGAAGACTCTCTGCAACAAGAAGATTTTTCCTCTTCAACAACAACATCGAATCATATTAGTAATTTATTTAATCATCATCATCACTCCAATAGCAGTAACATTAATAACAACAAAATCATGACTCGGAAACGAATGAATTTAATTTCTGCCATATCATCATCCAATTCAGAAAAGAAGATTTTCAAAAAGCGGAACCTCACATTCTCACAACAAATTTTGAGTCATTTGGCCTCATGGATACATGCATTTGTAATCTTATCAATGATGCTCTGTGTGTCAAATGTTGTGGGCATTGTTAGTTTGTCCTCTACGGTTTTATCTATCTCATCATCTAACAATCATAATGACCATGTGAATGTAAATAACACCTCGAAACATTCATTGGTTTCCCAACATTATCATTCCAACTTCATTTTATTAGAATCCTATTCTCATCATTCGCATCAATTTTGGAACACTGCTTCCATTTCAGTAGATACAGCTGTCAATCATGATGCAACAACACTAGCACTGACGACTACTCAAAACTACATTAATTTATTCATGCATGAATACAATCATTCCTCATCAACTTCCACCACCAACAGCTATGAATATCCCCATCATTGGCTTCTTCAAAGTCTGTACTTACATTTCAAGGATTTTGCAGAGAGTGCTACACTATCCAATTTTGGCACGACCAATAGATTCATTCTATTTGTCAATGCTGCTCAAACAAGAACACTTAAATCAGCCTTAGAAGAACCCTCTCTTTCCCTCCCTCCTTCTTCCTTTGAGCTATTATATTCGGAATCTTCTCTCTATCGACCATTCATAGATCATAATGACACTGATTTAACTTCAATATTTATGAAAAACATTCCCTATTTTGAGCATAATAATCTGACTTTGTACAACTTGCCAATATCAGATGCTTTCAAAAATTTTACGAAGGAAAATTCTGATTTGTTGTCTGAAATGTTTTCGACAGCACAGAATCTTCTCTCGTCATCCTCACAAATTTTGAATGGTACTACTTCTAATACTTTGAATTTTATATTACATGACCCTGTACTGGTTTCCAATCAAAGAGAATTGAGGCCAACAGCTCTCAAATCCGGTACATCAACATACTCTGGTAACGATGGCATGCATTTGTTTGGAGCAGTTTCGAGTGATGGACAACAAATTCTAATACTTCCAGTTCTGGAGCAATATAAAACAGGATTATTCTCGAGATATGAGAAATGGTTAGGAATTGAAGATTTTTGCTCTTATAACAATATGAAATTGACCTCCCTTGAATCGAGTTCTTTCTTCGAGTTGCGTACAAATGGCATCAACACAAAGAAGTGGTTGCAATCCATTAGATCTCTCAGCGTGCCTTTACCCTTTCTGATCTTTGATGGAATAACAAATACTTTCAATATTTCGGAAAATTTCTCTGTAAGCGCTTCAAGCATACGAGACTTTAAGTTCTGTATCTACAAAGGCACTGACAATGACTATCATTTTTTAGGTGCCATTTTGTTTGATAATGGTCAATTACTCACATGGCTTGATGATTTTAGAGAGGGAATGAAACTTTCAGGCAATGGTGCTTCTACCTTCATTCAAATTGAGTCTTCTTACAGAAGAATATATGCTTTGGAGCAAAATGGGACATTATTTAGAATTGAGGATAATCTTATTGCTGGTAATTCAAGCTTGCTTTCTCAATATCATATGGTTCCAGAAAATAAGGGGAGTGAATCATTGCACATTGTTTCATTTGTCATCGATAAAGCATACTCTAATGACACTTCCAATGATATTGACTCGATCATGCTCTTGGCTACAAATAGGAATATTGATTATATTTACATGAAAGGCAATAATCATTATTGCCAAATTAATGTTGCATTTTGCCTTGGTAATGATTCTGACTATCAAGTTGTGGATACCTACTCACTTACATACTCACCATTGGTAGATTGGAAGCGAGTGACCAACATATTCTACAATAGTGGTGGGTCTGTGGTGACATTAAATTCTGGAACTTTGATTGTTTGGGGTAACAACAAGAATGCAAAATTGGGAATATCTTCGGTATCGATAGTACCGTATCCTGTTCCTGTGGATTTTAATTTTCCAACAGCCTCAGAATCAGTATGGAAGTACTATATTTTTGATAGCTTTTCTCTCTACTTGACCAATCAAAAAAGAATTTTCATGGTAGCAAAGTTTGGTAATGGAAGTGAGAATTATGATATGAATGTGTACAATACGACTTTTAATTTACAAATGCACACTCAACTTGCAAGTACGAATATTTATCAGGAGATTATGCCAGAGTTTAAATATTTGGATGATTTAAATGAAATTGTGCAAATTCCTCAGTTGATTCAAACACAGATTGGAACCTCAACTGTTTATGTACCAAGTGTATTGTTGTTTATTGGAGTCTCAACTTTGCGTATACAAAGCTTTATTACTTCTGGTGCCCTTACTAATTTTAATGTATATGAGAAAAATTTTGGAACAGGATACTACAATAGTGAATGTGGTTCACTTCCTCTCAACATAGCTTTTAACTTTACATCGATTTCTGAAATTGGAGACATTAGAGGTAGTGGCTTTCAAAGAGGACCCATGTTTGCTTCCTCCTATCTGGTAAAAGATCAAACCTGGAAGATTTGGGGACCTGCTCAAAATTTGGTCAACACATTGGAATTATCTCAATTTGGAGACTTAAATACTGTGTCACTAAGCGACACCTACTCATTGACATCGTTAAAGCATGACAATCAAACTTTGGTTTTCTCAGTAGAAGGTCAGCAATCATTCTATCTCGAAACAGCCACCAACAAGTATCAAATTGTTGGGCTACCTGATGGCGGAGACATAGTATCGTTTGACCTATTCTCAGGATATTCATTCAAAGAAATCAATAATTCAGATGCAAATTGTGCTCTCTCCTCATTTGGAAATTTATTCTGCTGGGGTGGATTTTTGAGAAGAATGATGAATGCTAATTTCAATCCAACCCTTGAAGGAAATCCTCTGTATACTGTGATTTATACCAATGTTAGCTTGGTTCGTTTCAACATTCCATGTAACCTTTTCAGCGTAAGCACAGGCCACATTTCAATTCTTGGAAAGGACAGTAGAGTTTATAACATTGGAATCAGCATATTCAAGGCTTCCACGTTGTTGAGGGGCTCTCGTAGTAATTTGTTGACTCCTTTTGTGTTTTATGGCGCGGAAGATTCACAACAAGATTCGACATTTGAATTGTTTGTTAACACTGCCACATTGTCCACTTCTTCTGTATGCAAGAAGATTGTCTCGCTCATGAGTAGTACTTTTTGCTTAGGAACCGATAACAAATTATACTATCAACTATTGCTGCCTGCTATTGTCGCAAACAGTTCTGTTAGTATTGGAAATTATTTTACTGCATGCCCATCAGATACACAATTCTACAGCAACGTTACCATAACAAGCGCTGCTTTTAATTCATCCGTACTGGTTTCTTTCCCTAAAACAGAGCAATATTCAGTTGTAGACATTGAAGGAGATGATTTTACGTTACTCATTTTAACGAGTACCGATAGGTTATTGAAATTTTCATATTTTGGACCTTTTGATCCCTTCTTAAAATACCATTCGTTGTGCTCTACTGACTTACTAGACTCCATTTCTAGTACCTTTAGTTCTGTGTTTACAGGTAATAGAAAAGTTGTCTCCATGAAATGTTCACGAGGTGATGCATTGTTTACCATTGATTCTTCCAAATGTGCAGATGGCTATTTTGGAAATGATTGCTCCATTGAGGGATCTTGTACGGATGCTCAAAACAAGGGATTATATTGTGCTGACAGCCAGTTTGTGTCACTTCCTAATGGTGCCAAAGTACCAAAAACTGAGAAATCTTCATACTGTTGGTTTGGAAAATGTCTATGCAAAAAAGGTTTCACTGGTAACAATTGTGACATTCCTATATGTTACAATTTGACCAGTTTTGATTCAGAGCACGTTGCTTGTGGTGGGTTAGAACGAGGCATTTGTGTTGCACCTGATACATGCCAATGCCGAAACGGCTTATTTAGTGGCCGTGAATGTGAAGTGAGCGTACCTCCATCGGCTACCATGATAATTGGAGATTCTTCCATCACTACCGATGGAAAATACATGACTCAATCGGGATCAATCATTGATTCGGCAATATCACAAATATGCAGTATGCAGCTTGTTATTTCGACAAATTTATCAGTGCAAATGACATCAAATTTCTCATTCACGTTTGATATTTCTTCGTACAGCAATGGAATTTCTACTCCAATTTTGAGGTTGAAAAATTCCACCTTAGTAGTTCCCTCTTCACTCTTATCTACAAAGCACAATTATAATATTTCCTTGTCCGTTTCGAATTTAATGAACAATGCAAGCACCACGGTTTATTTCTTACTTGAAAACCTTGATTGTAGCATGTTTGGTATTTATTGTTTCAGAGATGACGACTGTGGACTTGGCCAAGGTACGGTCGGAGGTAAATGCAACACATCGACAGGAGTTTGCACATGCTATGAAAACTATTTTGGACCTACTTGCAGCACACCTGCTTCATTCTTTGAACCAAATATTTCACTTTCATTTGATTCAAAGTTTTCAACAGATCATCCTGCCACTGCATTGTTATTTAAGGATTCAGATCAGATTACCTTAGACGCAAGCAAAACCATCTTCTCTCCATCAAAGTATGGAAGCTTTCAAAAATATTTTTGGAGAACAACAGTGAACACAAGCAAAAATGTCACTCTTTGGAATAAGCTAATTTACAACAAAATCACTCATAACACTCAGGAGAGTTTAGTGTGGATTGTAAACGGAACAGACTTACTTCCAACAGTTAATTACGGTATTGAATTTGTTGTTCAAACATTCCTTCCAGAAACGAGAAAACGATCTTCTTTCAACACTCACGAACAATCATCATACAAGATGGTATTAGAACGTTCTCAAGCTGTACAAGTATCGAAAAATGCGACCAAGAGTTTAGTGGCGCAAATCGATGGAGGGCTTACTGAAGAATATTTGCCGCTATACGCCGTAAGAAACTCCTTACAGAGCCAAGTATTTGTTAACTCATTCGAAAATATTTATATTCCTTCTGTACAATCTGATGGTACAATCAAATTGTCATCAACAAGTTTCGATCCTGAGGATTTACCTTTGTTAGGAGAATTTTATGAAAGATATAATTGGAGCTGTTATAGAATTTATGGGCACGATTACAATGCTCTCAGCGTGAAACAAGTTCGTACAGATATCGCATCTAACTTGCTCGCACCCTGTTCGTTAACCCCAAATGTTGCATTATCCAAATCCTCACTTCGAATTCCAACGAATTTACTTGATTATTATTCCACCTATGTAATCGTGTTGGACTATTCAATCAACACACGAACCAGCTCTACATTCAAAATGTTAAGAACTTTGAAACAGAACGAAAACTGGTCTGTTCGTGTATATCCAACGATTGAAGGCCCATTTTTGGATCCTTTCAAAAGTACTGTACTAAGTGGAGAGATTGTTCCTGGAGGAATTTTCTTATCTGGAATTACAAACCTTACTTGGGAATGGACAGTGAGTTATTGGGGTAAGGAAAATTCCCAGCTGAGCTCTCCAATTCTTTTCAAGAGGTCTACTAGCTCAGTTCTTTTCATTGAACCAAAAGCATTGTTTGCATACGAGAATAATCAGTCTGGAGCTAGTATTTATGAATTTAAAGTAAGAGCCAAAATTAATAATCAATATTGGACAAGCGCCTCTTTCACACGAAAAGTAGCATCCATGCAGTCCCGTGCTTTATTATCAGTAGAGAGGGTAAAAATAAGTCCTGTTGTACAGGGCATGAATAGACCATTACTGGATCAGTTCTCAATTTCAATTCCTTCATTCGACATTAGTATAAGTGGAAACATGAAATATGAGGTTTATTATTCAATTGTAGGAGACAGTTCAGACTCTACTCTTCGACTTTTGGCAAGTAAGACCAGATCGAATGAAATTGTCACTTTTCTTCCGGTATCACATACTTCAGCCTTAGATATCCATGTATTTGCAATATTATATGATGAAGGTTCAGAATCAGAAAACTTTTATTACTGGATTAGCTCAGAGCAAGTCAATCTTGCTCTCAACTCTACTGTGATTGTCAATAATACTCTCACTAACGGGTTGGCTTATCTAAATACCATTTCTTCAATGCTTGACAACATTCAGCAGAATATGACCGACATACTCCCTAACATTGAATTGATACTGGAAAGAAATGGTCGACAATATTTCGACCCATCCATGTTAACAGATCTTTTCCTCACTTTAGATAAGCTTTGTGAATCTTTAAACGAATTAGGTAAAGCATATGAAATGACCTCTGCAGCTTTCACCACAATGGAACCTGATATTAGAAAAAAGATATTACAGGTAGCACTTTCTACAAAACAAAAATTATTACAAATTTCCATCATGTCCAAAGATTCAAAAACTCGAAGTAAGGCCTACTTATTGCAACTCATCAATTCATTAGTGAAACAATCCTCAAGTTTGTCTTTGGACTCAATCAGTGAATTAGTTGCTCAGCTACTACAACCATTACTCGTAAATACTATGAAGACAATGAACAAGTTCATCACATCCAAGATCAATATTGTGGATAAGCGACTTGTCTCGAATACTGGCAGTTTCTCAAACAAGCTACCATCTATCTCTGAAACATTTTTGTCAGTACTTGATTCCTTGCTGTCAACACCTTCAGCGAATAGTCACATCATTATGCCAAACGAGGATCAAACATTGTCGAGTTTCTGCCAAAAATGGATTCATCTGTTGTCACTAAGACTTGTTGAGGAGTCAGAGCCTTCTGAAACTTTCTCTCTCATTAATAAGAATGTGGAAATTGCATACAGAAGAGATTTATTAAATCTGTTGCTTGGTAGTGATGTAAAGCATGATAACTCCATGGATGTAGACTACGTCAATGACACAAGAGAGTGGAAAGTGAATGGAGATTTGCTGGTTGTCCAACTTCCAGACGAAATTAAGCAGCAAAGTCTATTCATCTCTGATATTGATGTTGACGCAGAGACAACCACCCAACGTCAATCTCGAAAATTGACTCTTGCCTCAACGCAAAGCACCGTTACCTCTTTCGATGTTACTTCTCCTTTACCTTTGAATATTTCTGATCAGTTTGTTGGTTTCAAGATTGTAACATTTAAGAATTTGGATGCAAATAACTCCCAAACTCTTCTTGGAAATGCAATGATCAGTGTAGAGTTCTTGTACAATCAACAACCATTGAAATTACGTGAGCTTAAATCTCCAATAGAAATGGTTTTCTTTGCTGATCCATCAATTTACTTACCCTATTATTTATGGCTTGGAGGAGGTTGTCATTATTGGAATGAAACCACAGAGCAGTGGTCCAAAGAAGGATGCACTACAGTCGCTTCCTATGCCATGTTTGGAAACTCAAAACCAAATGGAAATTTGATTTCATCCGATCTAAATCCCACATTTAACAGAATTTATTGTAGTTGCAATCACACTACCCTCTTTGCAGTGTTAAAAACCAATGATTCCAACATTTCATTAGTTCAGAACTTTACCAACAAGATTTGGGGAGATTTGACTTCAAATTCGCTTATTATTTTCTTTTGCATTTTCCAGATTGTCTTTATGCTCATGATCAAAACCAAGCACAACATTGCTCTCAAATTCCGTGGCTTGATACCATTTTATGGAACTGGTGTTCTTTTATTGGAGGCAATATTCACTCTCGTAAGAGATGGTCTTATTATGAATATTTTCCTGACTGGAGTACAAATACCATATATGGACACAATTGATGGTACTTTGAGAACAATAGTGGATCCATTGTTTAGTACCATGATTTTTGCATACACTCTTAGTATTTGGCAATACTATCACAAAGAAAGATTCCAATATCTCATGAAAAAATACCAAGAGAAGGATGAAAAATATTCAATTCGAAGATATGTCAAATTTACATCAAGATCCTATCTTGTCATGCCATGTTTTATTATATATGCAGCACAATTAGTGACATACACCATACTTTTGGTATTGGCTTCTGTCTCCATTTTAAATTTCAAATTAGTATTCTCTGTTTTTAGTTTGATTCGAGGTGGAATTATTGCTGCAAGTGTTTTGGCAGCATTTTTCTTAATGATATTTGTGGAACTCATCATGAAAAAGTTACTTAATTTTAATGATGTGAAAAATGATGGATTTTTAAAGTTTGAAGGTACTTTCAATGGAGACGTTTACTTATTCAAACTCGAATGGCTTGCATACATGTTTATGGCTAGTTTATTGGTTCTTGCAGAGGGTTATGATATTTTGAATATTCTTGCACCTAATCTCTACAGCAACACGTTCCCTGAAGGTTCAGTGGCATTCCAACTCTATAGCCGGCAGGCACATATTCACATGTTGGAAATAGCACCAATCATACTGTTATTCATGATCAAGTGTTTGGTGTTGCTGGTGTATGGAGGATTTGTATCATGCATGACTGCAAGAAAACATACATTATGCTGTTTTGCTGGCTCACAAACTGATACCACTTCAGACAGTGAATTATTGGATGTAGTGAATGATCCTGTTTTGGGTCCTCTCTTTGAATCTTATTGCATGAAAGAATTTTCACTACCTCTCGTGTATCTGTACAAGCAATTGGTTGACATTTGTGCGTTTGATGGACCTCATTCAATGTTTGAACGATCTCAGCATGTGAGAAAAATTTACAAACGATTTTTGAAAAAGTATAGTCCATTCCCAGTGCCAATCAATAGAAAGACCATGAGAATGTTCCACATTAGAAAAGATCAAGATGAAGCCATTACGGCTCAAGAGTTGGAGGACTTAATTTCAATACTTCAAGTTGAAACCACAGATGCACTCATGAGTATTTATTGGAGATTTAAAAAGACTGAAGCATACAAGAAGAACGAGAAGAAGAGTGTCGTTAATCCTTATCTCAACGAAGATTTGTAATTAAACTGTAAAATTGTTGATTATGGTGGAATATATTGACATTTAACTTCATCTTTGGTTGACGTCGACTTTTTTGGTAAATCCAATTTCAATGTCTTTTTCACTGAGGGTTGTGATTGTTTCATAGCTGCGTTGTTGCGTGGTTTTGAAACCTTGGTTGCTTCGTAGTCTTCATCCACTTTGATTTCATCCACTAAACGTTGTCGTTTTAAAATGGTAGAATAACTGACTTGAGCTTTTGAATAGGAGCCATATCTGAGTGCTTTGAGAGGTTGCTCTGTTTTCACATAATCCACAAGTGTTCGTGTTTTTTGACCAGCAGCAACAATTTGGTGTTGTCGATGACTCTTCCGAACATGGCAATTGTTCACGAGAAGAATTCTCTATTGATTGTTGTTCTTGTTGTGGTGTTTCATCATTATGAGAGGTCGATCCCTGATGTTCCGACACTGTGACAGTCTTGTCATTTGTTTTGTCCAATTCGTCAAATAATTTTCGTCTTGCTTTCAATGCGTTTGCAAGTGAATTTTCAACCATTCTGAGTCGTTGCTTTTTGTAAACACTCACAAACACCTGTCCTGAATTGACATCTGCCTCAAGTGAATAATTATGCAGCAAGGATGATCCAGACATGGATTTTTTCTTTTCAATGGTATTCTTTTGTTTCATGGTATCTGTGGTCGTGTCACTTGCTCCATCTTGATGACTGCAAATAGGGCAGTGTGAAATGCAATTAATTTCATCCAAACAATGTTCATGCATGGCATGTCCACAATAAAACACTCGTAACTTTCCTCCTTTCATGTTATCTTCCTGAAGATCATAAATGGAGGATTCACATAATCGACAGGTATAACTTTGTGGTTTTGTACCTCGTTTCAATCGACGAATGTATCGATTTTGTAACCAATTCACGTCATTGCATAATAATCGATTAATGGAATGATAGAGCATTAATTCGAAACCACACTTGTCATACATGTCTAAAAGCGGTTCTTTAAAATATCCATATAAATCCTTCTTGTAATTAATCGTTGCACTTTGTAATAATCCAAAAACAGAAAATTTCTTTTCAAATTTCTTTTCTGCATTCATCGACATGTGTGGATCTTGTTGTTCTTCATCTTGAATACTTGATGATGAATTTGACATTTCTGTGAAAATAAATTTCAGTAAATGGTGTAAACACACTTGGAAAAATAGATTGCTTGGTCGATTTTTTAAATTTTTAGGAGCAAGAGGATCCGTTGCTTCTCTCAACTTTCGTTCTTCTTCTCGTGCCTTTTCATACTCTAAATCAGCAAGATACTTTTTAAGAGAAGTAATTCGTTTTTCAATTTTGGCAATCTTTTCATAGGTTGTCTTTGTGACAACTGGATCAAATTCATATCTCACTTTTTCTTGAAGTTTTTCTTTTTCTCGAATGGCAGAATTAATCATTTCTTTGTGATCATTAATGTTGTCTTCAATGGTGATATCTTCGTCATCACTGAGATCATCCATGAAAGTCATGTCATTATCAATTTCATCATCATTGGAATCATTGTCTTCGTCGTCATCACTATTTGATGATTTCTTCTTCTTTTTCTGAGTACTTGGTATGCTTTCATTAGATTTTGAAGATGAATGGTTTGTTGCAACCGCTGTGATTGTAGATGATGCATTATTTTGTGAGGCTGCTGCATATGAATCAAAAAGTTCTCGTAGAGGCACAATAATCTTATCCAGTAAATGGAACCACAATATTTTCACATCCTTATCTGTTAATCTTCCATTGTCCATATTTCTCTTACACATGTTGACAATATCAGTGATGAGAGATTTGAATTTTTCATAAGTTTCCGATTGCAAAATGTTCATGACACTACTTGAATAGAGCTGAACTTCGAGTAGTCTTCTTTTACCTCTGGATAAACTTTCAGGATTGGTGATCATTGAAGTCATTTCTTGAGTGGCCGATGTTTCATGCATTTCTGATGCTGAAGACTTGGCAAAAGCAGTGACAACAGAAAGCATTTTGTTTGCCCAACTTTTAAGCTCGAATTTTTCCTCTTCTTTTTTCACTTTTGGATCCACCACTGTTGACAATTTTAACTTTCGTTGCTGTTGTTCTTCTTCCCATTTAATTTGTAGAAAGGTTTTGTACTTTCCATCAAACTCTTTCAATAAATAGAATAGATCTGAAAGTGGTGGTCCATTAATTCCTCCATCATCTGCACTGTTGTTTTCAGAGTTATTCGTTACAGCTAGATAATCGTTGAAATTGATGCTTCGAATAAATCGATCTTCTTCTGAAACACATTGTTCTGCAAGACTTCTCATCTTTTCGTCGACTTTTTCAAGATACAACTTGACGGCTCCAACAACATCCCCTCCTCTCTCTAAAAGATAGGATGTGGCGTCAATGATGTTGTGTTGTCTACAGAATTTAAGACATTCATCAATGGGATAATCTCGTTGTGAAGCAACATAGGTATAAACAGATTGAGGTTCAAATTCACACAGTAATTGGAAATATTTGAGATGAACATTTCTATCGAGAGTTAACCCCTTACGTTTCAACAGCTCGTGCATCGAATCACTTGTGTTCTCCACTCCAATAATATTTTTAAGGTAAAGGAATTGTAATTTAGGATACTTATTCAACGAAGAAATTACTTTTTCATGCTCACTTGTAAAATGCATGATGATTAAGTGAGCAGTGGCATCGCTATCACATTCGATCAGTTGTGACAAATGATTGATGGTAGCAGTTTTGATTCTTGCATAAATTTGATCCTTATTGAGAATTGTCTTTTCATTAATTTGGAAGAGTTCACTAATCTCACGATTGACAATGTTGGACTCTAGTTTGGTCAAATTATTAATAAACGTGAAAACTCCACTTCTTAAATCATTGTCAGAAAGGTAGGCATCTAATAATTTCTCATAATCTCCTTTAAGAGAGTACAAATAAATGAGCACTTTGTGGAATCGAGAATTTCTACAACATGTAATAAGCTCTTCCATATTAATGACAGCCTTGGAATCTTTTCTGTCAATGATATTCAAAATGTTAGTTAAAATTGCAACCAATTCTAGTTGTGTGGTGCTAATATCATCGTCAAAAAGATTTCCTTCATAACACAAGGTTGAAAAAATTCTGTGAATGACATCAGTAGAGACACGAATAGAATTTCTATCTGGAAATTGCTGGCTGGAATGAGATAGCTGTTTAGCCATAAATAATGAAAAGTATACGCAATCTTCCAGATTTGGAATCCAATTGGATTGTGGTTGCTGCTCCTCTTCAATGGAAAACTTCTTGGTTCTGATTTCCCAAGGGGAAAATGCATGGCTTGAGGAAGAACAAAATATATATGTCAAAGCATCCACAACAGACTGTTTGGTTAACGGTGCATATAGGGGATGAGATGGCTGAGTCCCTTGCTGTTCGGAAGTCCAGAGGCTGGTGGTTGAAGTGTCAGAGAAAACGTCATCTAACCATTTAAAGAATCTCTTAGAGTCAAGAATAATCAGACGAGAAAGTGTGTGGAATCGTTTGGTTGAGTATTGACTGACAGTAGTTTCCTGAACTACTGTGTTCAGAAGCGTCAACTTGATATCGTACAATAAGCTAGTAGAAATTCGTTGGTTTGAAATCGACATTGCGTTGAGAAAACAGTTTTCTAGATAATCAAACAGGAGTGTCACACATTGTGGCCTGTCACTGGCGTTATTGTTACTTGGATCAAAAATTATTTTCAAAATCTCTTTCACTGGAGTAACAAAGTCGCCTAATCCCTTGTTATAGATATGTGCCATAGCTTTGAAGAGTCGATATTGTTTACATTTTTCAATAAGTTTCTTGCAAAAATCTGGATTGCTATATTCCTTGGTGCTGATGTGATCATTGTATTCAAGCGACAGTAATAAATGTTCAAGAGCGCTTAAATTTCGTCGATCATATTGTTCAAAATGGTGATTGATAATTTTTTCAATAAATTGATTGGGAATAACAACAATCTCGGATTCTCTGGAAACTAGTAATCCTTTGACAATGAATTCCTCGATGATAGATAAAAACAGTTTGTCATTGTGTTTGGCTTTAAATATTTCATAAAAAGTGGTAAATATTTTTTCAGATTTCTCAATTTCAATCGAATATCGAATACAAGTTTTAGCCAACTAATCATTGGATTGTGTTAAAAAAAAATTAAATTTGAAATATTATTTTACGACTTACCTCAGCATAATATTCATAAGATTCATAAGATTCTTCATGATCGGACGATAATTGTGATGTGTAATATTCCACATATCCTTCCAAAATTGAGTTAATGATATCACCTGCTAGTTGTTTTCGAAGACTTGAATCCGTTGGAAGACCAATAACTGCAATACCTTTTCCTTGATAAAAATTCAGAGCAAGTTTGAGAGCATGATTCCATGATCCCATTTCTAAGAGCTGGTCGATACGCTCCTTCCAACTGAGCACTTTTACAGTAATGACCACTTGATTATTAATGTTCATGTCATTGTCACAAAGTAAATAGGCAACGCCATCCACAGACGAAGATTTTGTACAGAGGGATGAATGGAAGGACGGCACTGGATGAAGAGTGAATTTTCCACTTTCGTTCTTAATGTCAAATCTTGAATGGTAGGTCAAATGATGTGTGGATATAATTTTTTCTTGTGTGACTTTGGTCGGTATTTCAAATGTAATTTTTCTCTCTTCGACATTTTTTGTGGCGAATGGATCTACCACTAACACTTGATGATCTCTATCCACCAAAAGCATGACCTGTTCTCCCGACCACACACCTCCAATTAAATCGTTTTTGAATTCCATGCAAGAAACTCTAAACATTTCAGTATTTACATTCGAGTTGTAATTGTGTGGCAGTGACGAATCGACTTCTCCAAGCAATGTTTGAGGTTCTATTTCAAGTTGGAAAATATTCAAAATGTTTCCCCATGCGATGGCTAGTAGTGGAGGTTTAGTCTTGTGAACTCTCAGTTGTTGGGAAAGTGCAGTCTCATGAGTCGTAATAAATTGAATAGGAGCTAAAGCTCTTCGCCAACACAAGTAAGGTAGCTGAGTTTGGGAAACTTCTTCTGGTTTTGAAAGGAAGCATAATATTTTCACAAAAGGTTCCAGACACATCACAAATATACCAATAGGTGTAGCCATTGCTACAATTAGGTAGTCATTACTCGGATGATAAGTTTCTCCTTCAGGTAAAATTTTCATGTCAACGACTTTTTCAAATTTTTCATCAGTGACTTTCAATACTTCATGAACAAACGAATTACCTCCAAGTCTAATTAGTCTTTCCTTGAGGGTAATTAGTTTTACAACTCCGTACGAAGATACTAGAATTTTGTAGGGATTGTTTTTGATAAATTGAATATTGTCAATAGGAGTTGAAAATTCATAATTAGTATTTTCCTCTCCTTTTCCGTTAATTCTTTTGACAAGTTCTCCATTATTTTGAATGCTCCAGAATGCAATATCTCCATACTCATACCCACAAACGAGGAAATTTCCTGTCGAGGTAATATCCATACATGTGACAGCATTGTACTGGTTAATTTGTTGATGTACAGACTTTTGAGGAGTACTAGATTTTCCAGAGAGTTTGAGATGAGTGACTTTGGTGCTGCTATTGGAAAATATAACACACGTTCCGTTCGAAGTACCAACAGCTAAAATTGTTGAGGATACCTTAATTACTTTACAGATACCAATTTCTTGGCGATGAATTTCCAAATAGTCATTCACCGATTTCATTAAATCTAACTTGAGTATTGACATGTTTTGAGCGAGGGCTCCTCCATAAAAATCTTTCCAGTTTGAGTTCTCTAAAGAATTGAATTCTTTTAAATCTTTGATGTTTTTCTTTCTCATGGCTGTAAGTAGAGCTCTTGCTTCCTCGTTTGATGCTTCTGTGGATGGAGGATTCTTTTGTTCATTGACAGGATCTGTATTTTCTGAATCAAGATCTGAATCGGTTTCATCCGCTCTCATTAAATTGTGCAGATAGTCAGATGCCACTTCAGAGGTTGATGAAGTCGACATGTTTTCGTCATCTTCGAAATGAGAAGCTCCGTGGTGATTATTTTCTTGATCTCCATCATGATGCTGTTGTGAGGGCTCATTTTCTTCATCAGAAGACGATGAAGAGCGTGCAGAGCTTAGAATATTGTCAATCACTCGATCAGTTTGTTTCACACGAAGAGTTCTCAAAAGAATTTTCTTTTTCTCGTATTCTTCTTCAGATGGAACTGTCAAAACTGTTACCAGATGATTTTTGGAATTTCCTGTCATTGTCACTGGTGTATATTGCTGTCTTTTCGTAGTGGGATCATAGGGAATAAATATTTTCTCGAGTTGATATTTTGTTTGTTCTAAAACACTTGCTTGTTTGAGAATTTCAAATTTCTCAGAATCGTCCAATTTCATGTCAAGTAAAATTGCAGAAGGTGAAAAGTAAATACTATTCGATCTTGATACATTGGGCGCTATGGTTTGTTGTTTGTTTTCTACTGCACCATTCGATTTGGTTGTTGACATGAATTCTGAATTTTTTCTTGCAATCGAAGAGGAAACAGAACTCTCATTGTGAATGATCTGATCCAACAAATTTTCATCACGATCGTCATCATATTCATCATCATCGTTATTGAGATAATCATCATCATTGTCTTTTAATATTTTACGTAATATAGCTGCGTGGTTTGAGGATGATAATGCATGATTGGATTTGTTGTGAGCTGTTCCACCATTGTTTTCATCGTCGGAACTTGAAATTTCATCCAAAATATTCGATAAATATTGTTGTCTTTGAATGTAGTGTTCCGATGGTGTATCCATACTCTCCACATCATTATCCTCCTGATCCGATGAATCTTCATCACTGCCCGATAATTGTTGTTCCGTTAACATTAAATCATCGTAATGATAAGAAGTGTTGTTCTTTGTTTCCATCCTCGTCACTACTATCGGCGAAGAGGATGATGATTTGCCCTTCATCGACGACGTCAAGGCTGCAGATGTTGTTGTTGGTGTGGATGCAGTTGACGTCAACGGAGTTTGATGATGGGACGACTTGAGGAGAGGCATTTTTTAATGATGAACGATGAAGTGCATTGGAGAATAAAACGGTCCATGTCAATGGCAACATGTGTTGATTTTGAATCGTCTGGCCAGAAGAAAATGTTTCTTTTGTCTACTGAACTTGCATCCTTTCATTCCATCACTCAAAAGTTTCAAGTTAAACCTTTAAATTTTCAATGCATAAGTAAGAAGTGTGATATTGATAATGCCTAAGAATGGATATCCATTGGGAAATTGCACTGACTTTTGTGAGTACAAATAAAAAAAAGAAAAAGAATGAAGAGAAACATTTTTTTTACATTTGTTTTACTACCTCGAATATTGGGAAATCGTTCATCATTTACAAGAACAAGTGTGATGTAAAATATATTACAATATATTCATGTGGAAGTGTTGTGAAAGTAGGTGAAAGTAAGTTCGCCATCTTAAAAAAATATTGACATTCTCCTTACTATCTATTTCATGGCTCCTGAAAAGCAAGCTGCTCCTTGTGCTGGTGTTCGTCAAGATTTTATTGATTGTGTTTTGAAATATTCGGAATGTGTGAGAAAGCCAGGTACAACCTTTCAGGATTGTATAAAAAACGAGGTATTTCCATACGAATGCAATTCTGTGCGAGAACGTTTGAATTTATGTAAACGATCATTGATTGATCGACGATTCCGATTGAAAGGAACAAGCAAGTTGGAGGAATCCACCAAAGTGGAAGAGGAATGAAAATATATTCGTCAATTATTATAATAATCATATGGTTTGAATTTGTGAATGCTCAGCCTCTCACAACGTCAATCATCAGCCTTTGAAATTAATTTCTCAGCACATGATTGACATTTAGCCGAAATACTTGCAACTTTAATTGTTGGTATGCAAAACAACACGGAAAGAATGATTCATTTGCTGTATCACGGAATAAAGCAGCGTTGTAGGGAGTGTTATTTTCCGAAATTGTACTGCACATATGGTGAGGGTAAACTCGGATGGCCAATATTAACACGACAATTCCTTCTCGAGAAACAACCATTATAAATAATTATTTCATGGCCAACAACTTTACTGCTGCATCTCAAGGACAGAAAAAACACAACAATTGCCATCCAGTAAGGTCCTATCAACACACCTACAACTTGAGATTTCCACTCTCTCCACAACAACCAATAACACCACCAATCAGCAACCTTTTGCTACCTTGAGACTAAGGCCTTCGTTCTCTCAACAACCACTACGAAAGCCCCATCCGAGTGACCATAACGACTGTTTCCCACAACCACACACCAATCGCTCTATTCCTTTATACCTAAAGTCAGAAAACTACGGAGTGCACATACCGCGAAATGTGGCAAGTAGTCGTTGTTTGTTTAAGCTGAAAGAATCCCTTTCTCATTCGGCGATGCCGGTTAAATTTGTCGAAACATCAAAAAAAACGCACCCCTCTCAATTCAAACAACAACCCACTTCTCTAAATCCACCGTGAGCATCATGAAAGGATGCCAAGTGGCAGACATGACAATCAACAACCTTCTCTTAGAGAGAGTCAAGAGGAAGAAGAATATGAACAGAAGTGGAATTCTACTTCTCTTTCTCAGCATGATCAAGAAATGAACCAAGTACACACACAGTTAAGCATGCGTCAACATCAACAACAACCTAGGTCGAATGCAGAAAAACACCGCAGTGATGGTGAAGAAGAAGAAGAGGGAGCAGATGTGGTTGTCTACCCCTCTGGTGATGTGAAAAATGATCAAGTGCGCAATGCCATGGCAATCACCACCACTCCTCCTGCACTCACAATCCATGCAAGCATGTTTGATGGTTGTGGCATGTCTCATAATAATGACATGAGTAACAACGCACGGGCTTACTCCAACAAGCACCAACAGCCTGCCACATCCACAAGCTGTACACACATGCACCATCATGTAAAAGGTGATGATGATCGAAGCAGCATGACGACACCTCCACAATCAATGGCTTCAGAAGGACAAAATGAAGAATTTCGCATCGATTCATCGTTTAGCCAAGTTCCACATCAACAAAATTCATCATCCACAATTTCTGCGGACCAGACCACAACAACCTGTTTACCTTCATCCATGCATGATCTTCATCCTACATCGCATATGACATTGCAACATTCCAAAGTCAAAGTACCAAAATCCGCATCATCAAGAAAAAGAGCACCGTCTCAATCGAAGGTAACACATCTCGATGCATCCACATCGCAACAAATGCATCGACATTATTCTTCAGGAAGCGGAGGAACAAGTACCGAAGAAAATAGTGGAGCTGGTTCCTCATCTCCATTTGCCATTGTAGATGAAACGACACGAACAAGGAAGAAAGTGAAAAAAAAACGTAATCAATTAATGACCTCTGGTGATCAAACGGAGCACAAAGCAGGCAAGGTTAAGATCTATGCCTTTGAGCGACCTTTACTCAATCAAAATGCAAATTTCACAGAAAATTATTTTATATTGACACCTACTGTCACGAATGCAAACAAAGCATCAAGTAGTACAAGTGGAAATGCATTATCGTTGACGAAAACATCAATTTCATCGAGTGGTGATGATGAAGGACATCAAGCTAGCTTAAATGTAGTGTCGATGACGCCCTCTCCCAAAAATTCTCAAAATTTTCACATTTCAAAAAAGAGATCTAAAAAAGAGACGAACAATGACGCAAAAACAACATCAACAACACATCATTCGACAGCCTTAATTCAAGAATCATCTTCATCTCAACATGCACCAACTGTACATTCTTCAAACGAAAACATGCAAGGAAATAATAATAATTTAAACTATTCCTCAATATCTTTCCAAAACCAATCCTCGTCTTCATTGGAGGCCCAAAAAGCAGCATTGGGAGAGTTCTTGAAACGTTTTTTACAGAGTACGTCCTCAACTGCAAGCACTTTTTTCTCACAACGAGCTCAAATTCAACCACCAGTTCAGAGGGAACCTTCATCATCAAATCATCAGCAACAAACCCAACAGGAACCACAATCTCAGCGATTATTCTTACAACAACTGGTTACCATGGCGAGTGCATTGAGTGGACATGACCATAGCAACCAACAACAAACATCCAGTGACTCTGTATTTCAATCAACGTTGTCATCATTACCAGGTGGAGGTCAACAACAAGTAGATCCTGAAGCATTGATTTCAATCATCGATTCAATCCTAACAAGAGAAATGACCAATCGATCTCACGCAGCATTAATCACGAATTCACCACAATCCTCTTTTTCTGAACTTGCTCCAACAACATCTCCATCCACAACATTGATCAACTCTCCGTCTTCATCTTCCTTTTCGGATCATGATCGCAACATGTTAAATACATTACCATCCTCCAATCGATCGAACACCCTACCAACTTCTACTAATTTATCCTTTTCTAACCTTAATACCCAAGATACTTGGGAAGAACAGCGATTACAATCACTTTTTGGGTTGTCACATCCACCTCAATTACAATCAACAGGAATGCCTTTAATTTCATCTCAGCCAGTACAACAACAACAATTCCAGGACCAAAACCAGCCATCGCAAACACAGCAAGAGGTGAATATCATGTCTGGCCAGACCACTCAACAACTATTGGTGGAAACATTAAGAAATTTTTCGACACCATCTCTTCAAACACAACAAAACCTTCCATCCTCTTCGTTGTCTTCTCATTTCCAACAACCCCAATTATCAAACACCACTCCCACCACCCTAACACCTAGCGAGTTTCCAAACGATCCAATCTATCACTTATCCTTTCAGCAACAAGTGTCAACTCAGAGCCATAACCCAACAATGCTTAATAGCATGGAAATTTTTCAATACTTGAGACAAGCATCAAACAACGACCCTTTAAAGATACTCTTCTTGCAATGCCTTGCAATTGTGCAACAACAAGAACAGAAGAATCATGAGCCTAAAAGATAAATCATTTATTTGTTCTAAAAGGTTTCCCAAATGTTGTTTCGATCAATTATATTTCTTTTTGATTGTGAAAATGACTTGTCTCACCTTAGATTGATCATTCTCAAAAGATTAAGGAACTCTATTCTCTGAATTTTCAAACCTTGAAACAACAACATCGCTCTACAATTTTACATCTAGGTTTTTTGAAAATTGTAATCCTCAATGTGATTCGTCAATCATGGCGATTTCATCCCCTTTCATGTCATTTTCTTTTTGAACTTTAAAATGGACTGGAATGTCCTACCCTATCCTATTTCGATGTTTTTATCTTCACTCCTTTTTCATGCAATTGGGAGGAGGTATACAGAGAGAGAAATACGGATGTGTGCTCTGAAATTACGTCGTTCATCGTGTGAGAGAACAAGAATATACTAAGGTCAAATGTCCATCATTTTCGTTTGATGCAATAATGTCGATCCTGAACTATTGCAAACTCCTCATTTATCTCATACCCATGTTTCAAACATGTACAAACCCGTCGTCAGTGGCCATCTCTGGAAACATTACCCTATCTCGTACTGTACTTTGTGACATCTCGAGATGAATGCCAATTTTTCATTGTCAACTCATTCAAAGCTTTACAGTTCTGCACAAGCATTGATGGTAAAACCGAGAGAAGGTTGACTTGAATTTTTTGAAAAAAACAACAACAACAACACAAATTTCATTCTCTTCTCGCGGATCATCCAAAACTCTGCACTCATCAAACCAGAAAAGTACTGTTCGCTTGACAGCCCTGGTCCTGTCCAGAGCAATGACTTGTCTTGGTTTTCCTTGTGGCCTGCCATTGTGACAACAACTTCCAAAGACAGGCAAAAGATCAATCAATGTCCTATCCTAGTAATAAACATCAGCAACAATTCTTCAACAACAACCTCAACAACAACAAGAATGAACCACCATCAACAGCTCTTTCAAACCACAGGATCCTTCTTGATTCAAAGTATGATTCAACCACCACAAAAAAAGAGTCCTCACCACGGATGGATGATGTGAACACATGGCTTTCCATGACAACACCACCACCACCACAGCACGTGCAGGAACAAGAGAAAGAGAATGAGGATGATGACCACATGCATGTAAATCTCCCAACAACAGGACGGATGAGAATCGGTCGAGGTGGTCGAGGTGGTCGTCGACTACCTTTGATTGATCGTGAACAAGAAGAAGACTCTCAAAGGGAGAATTATGGGGTTTCTTCATCGCAAGGAGGACATGAATCACCCACGAGTCGTGGCGAAACGACCAATGTTGTGGTGGTGGGGAAAAATCAAAAACATGTTCGTCTCCAGTCACCACCCAATTTGGAGGTTCATGAAGATGCACAAAACAGGAGATTCACATCAACAACGACAACAACAAGCTCTCAAAGCTCTTTTATTGATGAAACAACGAATCCAGCATCACAAAGAATGACACAGAAAAGAAGGAAACCTTCTTCTTCTTCTTCTCAACAACAACCATTTCCAAGTCCTCATGAGAAATTTTCATCATTTGGAAAAATTTATGCCTTTGAAAAGTCCTTATTTTCAAAGGAGAATCACAATTTTGTTGAAAATTATTATGTTCTTCATAATACAAGCAGTAGTAGTGGCAACAGCAGGATAGAACAACAACAACAAGAAAAGATGCAACACGAATTTCACACCAATTTGATCCAAAATAATACATGCAACGTTGAACATGTACAACAACAACAACTAGTGAATCATCCCTCCATGAACCAATCTTTCACCACCACCTCTACTACTACTACTCGCCCTCCTCTCTTTCTTTATGCAGAAGAGGATTTGTTACATGTGCAAACAAGACGACAAGAGAATTCACCATCGAGTCGTTGTCTTTTACCACCTTTGGAAATCACACAATTTTCGACCATCGAGTTGCAACAATTTGGATTCTTTTGGTTGCCTGCAGACGAATCGACACCAAGACAACGACCACAACCAAGACAACCACCTCCACGACCATCACATGTTGAACCTCATCAGCATGGACAAGAGCGACGACGACGACGACCACCACCACCTCGACCATCACCACATGCACCACAAACACATCGACCAACACCACACAATGATCCTCTCCTGAATGCCATTAACTTGTGCTATGAAGTCATACAGAAACGCAAACTATGATGATGGTCCTTCTCGAGAAGAGAAAGGACCTAAATATTTTCAAAGAATCTCCACATGACCTTAATAAGAAGATTTTATTTCTAAAACGATTGTTAGAGCCAATTATTATTATTATTGAATGAAATTACAAAGTCTATGGTGTGAACGCGCGAACAACAAGAAAAAACAAACACTCGCATCATCATCATCATGTGATTCCATTATCATAATATATTGAATTGTTATTGTACTGTATTCCTGCAATACTTGCACTCGTATAGGAATGATATCACTCGAAAAAGCTGGCCTTGAACATTGAACTAGATTTGGTATAATGCTGCGAATTGGGGATGTATTCACCTCTAACAACAACACCACCACCAACAACAACAACAACAACACTACGAGAGATGATGTTTGTCCGATGCAATTGTTGTCTTTACCGAAATGGGAATGACATCAACACTCGTGAAATACATTTCAAAAAAAAGTCGCTGCACTTGAATTCATTCTTCTAATCAACATGAAGAACCATGAAGAAATTGATCATCAACAACATGTTCTGAACATGATGATGGCCATGATTGGGTCAAACTCATTCTCTCATGAGGTGAATTCCAATTCTAACAACCACCACTACAACTTTCAGAATTCCAATTCAAACAATAACTACAATAACATGTTGGGCACTACTCCTTCGACGGTATTGCATGTGAATGACCTATTGATGATGCCCATGTTGTCCGCAACAAACGACCAACAACCACAACCACAACAACAAATTGTTCAGATCCACTCTCCACTTGCTTCTACTGCATGCATGTGGCAAGAGGATGATTGGCATCCAGAAAACATCAACCGCTCGTATCATGGCATGCAAAATAACATGCAATTCTTGTCAGAGATAGGGTCAAGAACCAAAGAGCACCACATTCAAGGAAATTATGTATCTCCTTCTGCAGCAATACCAAATTTTGGAAAACAACATAACAACCATTCCAAACAAACTTCACATGCAGACAAATACCCATGAAAGAACCAAGCACACAAGAATGAGCAACCTAAACATCATTGACGAAACCAATCAAACAACCATCGATTACAAGAAGAAGAGAAAGAAACAAAAGGAATTCATCCCTCATGCAAGTCATGATACTCACCACTTCTCCTCGCATGAACCATCATCACCATCCAACAAGAACAATTCCAGCAACAATAACACCACCACCACCACAGATGTCTCTTCCTCCAACAATTCAAATTCTATTGTCAAAATTTATGCATTCGAAAGACCCATGTTAAGACAACTCAAGGATTTTGCAGAAAATTACTTTGTCCTCACACCAACTTGTCATTCCAATCAGAGACAGCCTTCTTCTGCATTTTACAAAGAAGAAACCATGAAATGTAAAGAACGACAACAACCTCCTCAACAACGAAGAAAAAGAAGACCAAGAATGGAAGGATTGAATGAGATGGAGCCGTTAGTACATTCTTGTTCCAGCTCCACCACCATGAGTGATTCTTTCTTTAATTCTGGAAATTGTATTCATATGAATGACATCTCGAGAATTTCTTCTCCTGACACTGTGGATGGTTCAAACATAAAATCATTGGGTCAACAACAATACTGTCACATGCCATCCATGCAATGGATCAACAATAATAACTTCAACAATGAGAATCCGTCCATGTTATTGTTGGATCATGTTCCACAACAACAACCTCTTCCTTGTACTCATCACACTCCAGAGTTGAGATCTTTGAGTGTTTCACCTTCATCACAACAGAGTACTGACAGGTGTTTCAACACAGAGACGATGTCACATGTCGTACAAGCGTTCAATCAACAAACTATTTCACACACCTTCAATGGAAATCAACAACAAATGTCATTAGGAATGACATGTTCCAACACCCATCAAGAACAACAACAACAAGGAGAGAATATTCATCTTATTCATGCGGCACTTCAACTCTATTTGAAATTGTCACAAAATGCTAACAACAATGAATACTAGTACTCGAACTCAAATCCGAGAAATAGTTATTGTGGATTGACAAAGAAGAATATATTGCTCTTGTTGCTGCCACCAATTCAAACATGAAGATCGCTCCAATGACACGTCAATTACCTGTTTTCAATTTTCACGCATTCCTTTAATTGTAAACAAATTCATTGAATCCTTTTAAGGAGGGATTTTGCAACTGATAATTCAAACCCAGAGAAAGATGTCAAATGAATATGCAAGGAAACTTCATTCATTCATTATATGCATTTCACACAAAAAAAGAGATGCATTTCACACAAGAGAAATATTCAAGAATCGAAAAAGAGACACTGACAAACGAGAGAGATTTCATGTGAAAAGGGGTGAAGGGTTGTAAGGATATTGAATCATTTGTATTGCAGTAGATACAGGCGAATTGATTCCCTCTTTTGCATATATAAGGGGAACTATAGTCCTTTATGACCCATCATGATGCAAAAACTTCACCTGTCATGTTCATTCTTACTTTGTCTCTTTCTAGAAAGGAGAACTTCTCCCGGCATTCAAAAAAAACATAAAATCCTTTATAGAGAGAGTGTTTAACAATTCCAACAACAACAACAACCACACAATGAACAGAAACTTGATAACAAGAAAATTCAATCATGATGAACAAGGCTCCTTGTTTGCAAGAGAAACCCAATTCGACATGATCATGCAGCCATCATGATTCAATACTTGTTTTGATGAGGAACGACAAGAAGCTGAAACAAGTAAAGGAAAGAATAACTCATTTTCAAGCCAATATTTAAACTTCTCAGTTGACACATGTGATAGCCATGTTCAACCAACTCGATCATTCAATTTCAACAACCAGATGAATGGTCGACCCTTTCATCATTCCTTCTCATCAACCTCACATGTAAGCGACATGTCAACTGATCCTCCAAAGAATCATCACGAGAATATTCAAATTATCGATGAAACCAATCAAACAAGAAAAGAAATTAAAAGAAAGAAAAAGGAAATTTTGGAAGCTTTGAAACGACATCAATCCTCCTATATTTACTTCTTCATCCTCAACAACAAGTGCAACAATTGACCCAATGATCTTCCAAAAAAGATTCTTCGTTGGACTCTTCAAATGTTTTCGAGAATATTTCAACAACCATTCAACAACCACCAACAACACTTTTTCAATATTGGATATTACTCCTCTCTGGCGTCTTTAGAATACGACTCTTCTTGGGAGCATCCATTGAATCGGAACAAAATGTGGTTGACTCCTCAACAAACAATGACACACCACAATACCCTAAATGAAACTCTTCAACAATTACAACATTCTTCACAACATTCACAACAGGTTCAACTTGAAACTGCTCATAAGTATCCAGAAGAGAAAATCATCAGCAAGAGTGTTCTTCTATGGAGAGACTTTTTCAAGCATTCATTCAATCTTGTGTGAAACAACAACTGCATATGGATCGAATTATTATCAGCATGATTACTAAAAAGATACTTTCCTTGTTATTGATAACAGTTATCATCTCCCGCATTCAACCCGATTGGACTCGAGCTGGAATTTCAAACCATTGAAATTAGGGTTTCCAATGAATGAATGGATCATTAAACAAGAAATGATAGTTCCTACCAGCAAGCTCGGTGCTGAACATTCTCCTGTATTTCTTTCTTTGACTTGGATTCATTCGAATTGAACCAATCATCTCCATTCTAAAGAAGGACACAAGAGCCATCCGTCATAGAGTCCCGACAGATGGAAAGAAAATTCCTCATAAAATTCGTGTTTAACATTTTAATTACACATGACCATTTGCATCCATTACTACAAATGTTGAATCAAATACGGACAAAATGCTTCAAAGAATGAATGCATTAGGAACAGCAGCAGGCGAAACAAGGCGAATATTTCAATCGGCACACGGCAATAATGATTTGTCTTGTTGTTCCATTCCAAACAAAAAGAAATAAATGGAACCACCCTTCTCTCCAACAACAAGAACCACCCTTCCATGCAAAGATTATGTAAGAATAATGATGCAAAAGAAGAGTGGAGAAGATGAAGAAACTCAACCAACCACAACAACCACCACGACGAATGTCATCAACACACCAAGAACCTCATTGGATCATGACTTGTTGTTGGGTTTTAGACACGATTTCCAACCATCCAGCATGCTGAGGAATTCTCAATCGAAGGGTCTCCTCTGTAATTCTGTCCAGTTGGAAGAGAATCACACAATTACTAATTGCGCGGAATCAAACGACAACTATTCATGGCTACCTTCGGTTGTTGTTTCAGGCGCGCATTCAACCATCAATAGTAACAATTGTGAGAGAGCAAAATGGGTCGACTTCTTGCCGCAGCAAGTGTTTTTCCCACATGCATGTTGTGAGCAACTGCAATATGATCACCCACACGAAGGATGTTTGGAAGGAGAGGGCGATCGTTTTGATTCGACTTTTCACACTGCATGCATGCCCAATAATAAGGGCGAATCATCTTCGAAAGTGGACTCGACAAGGGATTTATTCTTCACGACAATGACAAATTCGACTCAAGTGGTGTCCAAACCAACCACAGAGTTACAAATAATTGACGAAACCTGTCAAGTGCGAAAGCAGTTCAAACGAAAAAGAAAATCAAACTGCGACGAGAAACGACAAGCACTCAATGAATCTTCCTTACATGAATCGATCAAAATTTATGCATTCGAGAGACCCATGTTAAGGAATAATAGAGAGTTTGCAGATAATTACTTTGTGTTGACTCCTCAACATTTGACTTGTGCGGGAGAAACGTTTAAAGAGGAAAAGATGAAACACAAGGAGAGTCATCAACCTCCAAAGAGAAGGCAAAGAAAGAACTCGATCGGTTATTATTCATCTTCGAGTGCGAGCAGCTCGAAAGGAACGAGTGTTGGTCCAGCCCAACAACCTCCATATCGTTACGCATTTGGTCAACCAGAGACTTCCCATACTCCATCAATATTGAGAAGGAATGAAATAATACCAAATGAAGATCATGATGCCACATGCAATGTGTTTCCTCTTTCTCTAAACTTTGATAAAGACAGTAATGGCGTTGTGAGTGATAATTGCCATCAGAACATTATCCAAGAAGGGAATTTTCTGAATTTTAACAATCATGATCTGATTCAAGCTGCTCCACAACAGACCATTCAGCAACCTCAACTATATGAACTTCTTTTGCAAACCTTGCTTCAGAACTATTTAGGGCAAAGTCAAAAGTGACATTAAACTTCAAAAAATTGTAACTCAAAAATTCTTGTCACAATTTACTTTACAATACTGACTCACGAAAAATAAATTTACAAATGGCATTATTAGTCGCTGTCTGCGGGAAATATAAATAAGCAAATAATTTCAATACGATTGAGTACAACTAATTACTCTTGTCTGTATCTTCGCTCTTCTTGGCGTTCTTAATTAGCCATTGTAATGTCTTGTCAATATTTACAGAGTTTTTAGCGCTGATTGAGTAGCAGCTGACTTCTCTTCCAGTTATTAACTTTAAATCTAATTTATCTATCAATTCTTGTGCTGATCTTGCATTGGGTAAATCATTCTTGTTTCCTAACACTAACAATGGTATAGTAGATAGAGATGCTTTTGAGACTAGTTCATGAAGCTCCTTTTTAGCAACTTCCAGAGTTTGCTCGTCGCTAGCTGAATCCACCACATAAACGATAGCTCCGACACCTCTACAATACCTCTGTTGTTGTGACATTTCAAATCAACAATTGTTCCGGTTCATATTAAGTTATTCGGTCACAATTTTTGTTTAGATAGAATTAAATTTGAATTATTATTTCGTCAGGATGTACAGTTAAAAGTTGCACCAAATTAAATCAGAGCATTGTTAAACAACCGTAACAGTACAGCAATAAACATTCCTGCACATACCTCCCACATGTTTCTGAACTTGGATTGGCCTGTTTGTTGTATGGTTTTAAAATCAAGTAATTATAGATACAAGACAAAATATTCAATAGAGATCAACATCATAACGATACACAGCGAATGATGATTCGGTATTGTTATTAGAATGCAATCATTACAAATTTCCAAAATATTTTTCATGCCAATATTTCACGATGATTATCATTTATCGGAATCAAACAAACACTTACCTCCAATATCCCACAATTTAATTTCCACACCTCCTTTAGAGACCTTTCTCATATTAAATCCAATGGTTGGAATTGTATCTTCATTCATTTGTCCAAACGATATCGTATTTACAAGTGTTGTTTTACCAGCATTTTGTAATCCTACCAATGTAAGCTCCAATTCTTGTTTCCAGAACAAGGATTTAATCCAATCTAAAATTGATTTCAACACACTCAGCATGTTTCTATTATTTTTCTATTGTTATTATATGATGATTCTTCGCACAATAATATTTTATTCTCTAGTCTAAGAGATTGGATCGATTCTGAATTCCGTTGTGTTCAGCAAGCCGACAAGAATTTTGAAAAATTGTGTTGGCTCGTGATGATGATGATGACGCAGATTTTTTTAATGGCGCTTCTCGGAGATGGCCGTTGCTGCTAAAATGTGCATTAATTTTCAAACATCACCATCCTTGCAAAACCAATATTAATTGGCAACGAGTATAGATGTGCAGCCCAATTTGCAAAAGAATGCAAAGAATGCATTGAACAAGGTTCTCTCTGAATTATCATTTTCAACTTGATTGAAATTCTTTCAAAACAAAAAATGCCGACTTATAGACTCTTTGCTCTTCAGGATGCCATCAGGATGATCATTTTCGAATTTCTTGAACTATTCCGAAAGTAACTTTCTGTTGAAATCAAACCGAGTCATTTCTTCATTGTTTGTGAATTTTTGTGAATTTATTGCACAATATTTCAAGCTCAGAAATGGAGTATGGATACAGCAATATTTTGATCCATTTGAGAACACGCTTGATTTGAAACACAACCTGTGCATGAGAGATGAAAACAACCATTGATCTTGGTGGCCCTAACATTAACCCAAAATTCATGCACTTCTTTCAGCCTATTCCCACCTTATAGTCAATTTCTTTTTTCACATGTTTGAGAAAAGGTACTTTTACAAGCATATTGCTTCTTATTTCTTGCTTCTTGTTTGGGGTTGGGAATTCTCAACCCTCTAGCGCTGACTGTCTTCGTCCCCTAATCTCACTGCCACCACCTCACAGTTTCAGATCCGCAAAAAATGCTTCTACAACCATCTTCTCACTTCGACACTCGATTCCAAGAGATTCACCTTCTTTGTGCGAATTGCAAAGCAACCATTGCGATCAATCGTTTGCCATTGTCTGTTGGTAGAATCAATACTACTTCTTCCAACAACTCTGCTTCAAGCATGTTCAGAGTATTCAAAGATCATCAAGCCAAACATGTTGCTCTCATTGGACAGGTGAATACTCTTCGTGATGAACCAATTGGTGATAATCAACCTGAACCTAATAACCCCCCTACTACCAGTACTAGTAGTGAAGAAAAGACACACCTTATGAAATGCGTTTCATGTGGATCCAAAGTCGGATCAGTGTTCAAAGGCACTTTTACCAACACAGAATACAAGAAGCGCATGTTTGATGGTACTGATTGTGTTGTGCAATGTTATTATTATCAAAACAACGATTCAACCACTGTAGAAATGACCTTGAAAGAATGGAAGAAAACCAGATTTGCTCTCAAAGATTTTGCTCTTTATCCAAGAGAAGAAAATACCAGCCATGCAAAGAGAAGCTATCAACACCCACCAGCCGTATCAACGTCAGCAGCATCAGGAAATTTTCATAATGACATGCAGTCCTCAAAACATCATTTCAACCAAACACCTCAACAGGGGGAGACGCTCCAACATCAACCAGTGAGGACTACATTTCCCAAAGTGAACTCTTCTTCTTTCTTTTGTCCAAAACAAACGAGCAATAATCCAAGCTTTTCACACGAGAAAGAAATTGGCTTGCAACGAAATACAATTTGTGACGAACAGCGCAAACCAGTCAATAACGCCTTCAATTCACAAAGAGGCAAAGTCAATTTGCAACACTTTTCAAGCTCATCTCATGATCGATCAACAGGTTTTAAACAAACTGCTCAAACAGGCGAGCAACAACTCAACAGATATGATAGAACAGACGCTCGACCATTCAAGACTGTAATTCATAAGAATGAGCAAATGGAAATTACAAGTGTCCTTCACTTGCTTAATTATGTCTCAAAACTGTTAAGAGAACGAGAGATTATTGTGAAAAATTTCATTGGTGAAAAGTTTAGAAACTTATTCAGCGATGCATTGGTGAAGTTTGACGTTTCTCCAAAGTTAGTGAAACTGATCTTATCGATATTTGCTCTTGAAGAGATCGGTACAAGCTCGCTAAAGACTGAAATCAGTTCAACTTTCTCAACTTTATTGAATTCTACATTTTGGACAATGGATGTCCCAAAATATATTGAAGGACATGTGATTAGTGGAGACCAAGTACTTGAATTATTAGTAGTTTTCCAAAGATGTCTCGAACTCTGTCCAATAGAATCTCATCTTATTCACATTGAACTTTTGGATGACAAGGTCAAGAGATATGAGTTTTTGAGCAATGAATTGAAGGAGAAGATTAATACAATCAAAAAGGTGAAAGAAAGCACATTGTCAAAGGTCAATAGAGAATTCCAGAACGTAGAAAATAGCTCGAAAACCGTTGAGGAAGAAGAGGTGTTTAATTTGGACATTGATATATATCCGAATGTACAAGAGTTATTGGCAGAGGGTGAACGGTTCAAAATCAAAAATATCGTCAGAGGACCCTATCATTCACTTTCTCAATATTTGAGCATTCAGATTGCTTTATTAAGGGAAGATTTTATACAACCATTCAGAGAAGGCATTCAAATGTTCTTGAGCGATGTCGAAACCAAGAAAAATTCGAAACAAAAACGACCAATGATCTCTGTCTTTACAGACGTAACAGTGGACAAAGTAGTAGTCACTCAAGTCCAAAGAGAGTTAGTTTTCACCCTTAAATTTCAATATCCGTGGAGAAAGTTGAATTGGGATTGTACCAAAAAGTTAACTTTTGGTTCTTTACTGTGCTTGTTTCCTCAGAAAGAGTCTGGAAAGAAAGCATATCCAGAATTTGTTGAGGATCCAATATTTGTCACAGTGGTAGATAGAAAAAATGCATCGTCAGGAGAGCTTTCTGTCACTTTTTGCAGAAATGAAGATGTCAAGAGAATGACATGGGAAAAGCCTTATATTATGTTTGAGTCTCCCGTTTATTTCAATAGCGTGAAACCTGTAATAGATTCTCTTATTCGAATTGGACAAGAATGCTTGATCGATCCATCAAAGTTTGCTTTCTATGAAGAATTGATTCAACTCAACCCTCAAAAACCACCCAAGTACATCCTCAATAATTCGATCATTTCATTATCATCCCTAATGAAAAATAATTCTAAAATGGAAAAACAATTGGATGTTCTCACCAGCTGGATAGAGAATGATGAAACATTTCTTGACCCTTCTCAATCTCTTGCTATTAAGCATGCACTTGAAAATAGAATTAGTATTATTCAAGGCCCTCCAGGAACAGGAAAGGTAAGTCATATAAGTTCAATATATTTATCATTCATTCAATCCAATAATTCACATCACTTTAGACATTCACTGGAACTGTGTTGACAAATTTATTGTCTACACATCCGAGTTTAAAAAACAAGCCAATTGTTTGCATTACATATACCAATCATGCGTTAGATCAATTTCTTGAAGTTCTTATTGATAAGTTTCCAAACCTTGTAAGAATTGGATCCAGAAGCAAGAGCGAAAATGATTTACTTCTAAAAAGGAATATAAGTTCTTTAAGACGCCAATATGTAGGCTATTCATATGAGAAACAACAGTGTTTGGAGATCGAACAGAAAATGAAAAAGATCACTGCGAAATTGGCCTCTATTAGATATTCCATGCAGCACCAAATTGAGCTGATATACAATCTATGTGTGAAATATTGCCAAGCATTTATAAGAAAAATTAGAAGCCAATTTCCATCTCAATATTACATGTCGAGAGATTTACAAAACAAAACAACACAGTCAATGTTTGAAGACTGGTATTTTGGACGGGATATTGAACGTGCAACATACTTCAAACAGAACAGCAGGCGCAAACAACTCACTCGCACTGAAAATACCTTTGATGTACTGAGAGAAATGGACAGCGATAGCCATACTGATGAGATATCTGCTGAAGATCAATCCGAAGTTCTTCCAGATCAAAATACAGTTAAACAAAACCCTCAGGATATAGAACAGGACGATGATTCCTCTGTACATGAAAACGAAGACCTCGAGCAGGAAATAGAAGCAGAGACATTAGAAGAAGAACTTAATGAAATGATTGAATATGAAGTGTGGAAAGAAATTGTTGAGTCTTCTTCGACAGTGAAAACTCACCACTATGCAATGGAATCAACAAGTGATTTCATCCAAGAGATAACTCTTCTTGAAGAATATTTTTCAATCTTTCCAAATATTTATGAAATCAAAGTGAAATATCGAACCAAGGCATTTAAGCAATTGCTGTCGTTTGTGGAGAAAAGGCTGAAAGATAACTTTTTGCGTCTAGTTGACAAAAGATCCAAGCTTGAATCAAAGCTTCAAGAACAAAGAACAGAATTAGATTTTTTGATTTTAGAAAGGAATCGTGCAAACTTGATTGGACTTACCTCAACTGCTGCATCCATGCACAGACAATTGTTAACACGATTGAAAGCACCTGTTTACATCATTGAAGAGGCAGCTGAGTTATTAGAAAGTCAAATTTCTTCAATTTTGCATCCACACATTGAGCATTTAATTTTAATTGGAGATGAAAAACAATTGAGACCGAAGGTCAACTCTTATCATTTGGAAAGAAATTGCAATTTTTCCATCAGTTTATTTGAAAGACTTATCATGAATGGACTCAATCATCAAGCCCTAACAATACAACAGCGTATGCGACCAGAAATTCGAAAATTAGTGGATCCATTTTACACTAAGCTCACCGATCATGAAAAGGTAACAAGATATGAAAATGTGAACGGTGTTGGCCTGAATGTCTGCTTTGTTCAACATGATCATGAAGAATCTCAGTCTGAAGATATTCAATCAAAAACAAATGAGTTTGAGGCAGAATTTATATGCAAGATGACCAAGTACATTATCAATGTTAACCAATATGGACCTTCTAACATCACCATCCTCACACCTTACAAAGGACAGCTATTACTAATCAAGTCCAAATTGAGACGCCTGCTTCCAGTTGAGAAAAGTCAAAAGATTCGAGTATCTACTGTAGATGATTTTCAAGGGGAAGAAAATGATGTTACATTACTTTCTTTAGTGAGATCGAATAACAACAACAGTCTTGGATTTGTTTCTATACGAAATAGAATTATTGTCGCTTTGAGTAGAGCGAGAAAAGGTCTCTACATTCTTGGAAATCAAGATTTACTGTCCAACAATAGCGACTGGTTTAATATTTTACAAAGGTTACAAGAATTCAAAATGGTTCACGATCATTTACCATTATTCTGTCCACAACACCCACACAAGAAAGAATGTATTCGCAAGCCAAGCGATTTTGATGGAGTGATTTGGGGAGGATGTAGAGATCCATGTTCTTACACCTTTGCTTGCGGACATGTGTGTCCTTTAACCTGTCACCACCCTGCACTCCACCAAGATGTTAAATGCGAGAAAATTTGTAATTCCAAAATTCAAACTTGTGGACACAGATGCAAGGCAAAGTGTCACCATCCACAAACATGCCCCAAATGTGAAACCAAAATAGAACACGCTTACCAGGATTGTGGACACATTGCCCAAATTCCATGCCATTCTCAGCTCAATCCAAGACCATGTCCGCACATTTGTGGAAAATTTTTAAAGTGTGGCCATTCATGTAAGGTAGGTAGTAGTATTGGGTGAATTTTTTTGAAATCTTTGACATTCTCTTCGATCAGAATCAATGTGGAATTTGCAAGATTCAAGGTGGCTGTTCTAATCACTGTGAGGAAAACATGGAAGGCTTTTGTGAATCATGTCAGAAGAATTACAAAAGAAAATGTTCTTCTCCTGATATGTGTACCAATAAGTGTCCTTCTATATTGGGTTGTGGACATCAATGTTCTGGTACTTGTGGAGATTGTGCAATACAGGGAAAGCACCAAGACTGTGCCTTTGAGTGTAGCAAATATTTAATATGTGGACACAAATGCGTCAAGAAACACAAATGTCACTTGCCATGCTCAAAATGTGAACAAAATTGCGAAGTGATATGCTTCCATGGACGAAATTGCACACTCAAATGTTTCGATCGGTGTATAAAATGTAAAGAACCATGCCCAATCAAGTGTCCTCATCGAGCATGTACGAACTTGTGTCATGAAAGATGCAATGTTGATCCGTGCAATGAACCTTGCTCAAAAGTTTGTCCAAAATGCAATCAAAAATGTGTTGGACTTTGTGGAGAGCCGTGTCCACCATGTATGTTCTGCGAGCAGAAAGAAGGAATATGTGACTGGCAATGCTCTATTTCATTTCAAAAATTTGAGGATATGGACTTGTCAACTGACAGGGTTTATTATTTACCAGAGTGTGGTCATAAATTCCTCTTAGAATCTATGGATCAGTACATACAATCTCAAACTGAGGATTTGGACGGCGAGGGATTTTATGTGAAATATATTTCTTGTCCCAATTGCAAAACTGCTATTTTCACAGCGCCTAGATATCAGAGACAAATTAAATCATGTCTTGAAAGAATGGACAATTTGAAACACAAACTGTTGGAGAAAGAACGTGAAGAGGAAGCAAACAGACTTAGTGCCATTCGAGTTATCTCAGAGACTGTCAATTACGCTCAAGGTAAGCATCAACATGTATTTCTGACATCTGACCCATTCACATGTTTTCAAATTCTAACTCACCACATGAATATACACATTTCCTCTTGCAACTTTGTAACTGTTTAGGTCATTGGTTTGCTTGTAAGAATGGACATCCGTATTTCATTGGCGAATGTGGAGGAGCAATGCAAGAAGGCACGTGTGTGGATTGTGGAGCTCCTATTGGTGGAAGGAATCATCAAGTCACAGAAGGAAATTCATTGGCTACCGAGATAGACGGAGCTACTGCTCCTGCTTGGCCAACAGCTTTACACCGCTAAGTATTGGGGATCTTTTGATGTCCCAAGATTATTAAATTTCACAATTCAAAACAATGTCAATGACTCTGTTATTGCGCAGATCTTTATAGCAAACTCAGGTTCAATTAATTCCTGGTGTGAATTATTGTGACATGAGCACGGCGAGTTTCCAACTATTGATCGATTTGGAGAGGAGAGAGAAATTTGGGGTTCTATGTTATGAACAACAGAAAAATGGCAGTTATATGTAAATGTTCGGGGAATAGTAACGAGCTCCATATTAGTCAAGACTTTTGACAGTCATTGTTGTGGTCATTCGATCAGATGAAATCCAACTAATGTACACTACAAAAGAAAATGATCCATCTTCTTGACACATTTCCTGCGGACGCAATGATCGCTCATGAAACCATTCAATCCATCATGACTCGCATGGAAACCTCCAACACCAATCAACCCATTCGCAACGTTCTTCAATTATCCCATCAACATCATGTCTTGTTAATCTTTCGAAGATTTGTGTCTTTTGGTGGATGTTCGTTTTGTAACAGACGCACGATGGAGCTTCTTGAATTTTATCGTTCTTTGACTCAGTTGAATATTTTACCTGTGGTGGTCTATCCTGAATCGAAAGAGAAGGGAGAGAAGTTCTTTAATGGTGTAAGTATAGTGGTGATGACTGTGGTGATGGTTATGGTGGTTCATACATTGGTTCCAATCATTCCTACACTCTCACCATGTGATCCTCATTTCTTGCATGATGCATTTCATATATACATTCCTCGAGTAGTTAGATGTTCCTGAGCTGGTTCAAATTCCTCGAGTGGCTGATCCAGACAGTGAATTTACCTCTGCTTTTCAAGTCAACACCAGTCCCTACTCCAAGAAGGATTATCTCACCTATCTGTTGCCTCAATTACTACTCGCAAAGAAGGATGGTTTTTCTCAGAGGGAATTACTTCTTCAACGATCGCACTATGAAGGTAAAAGTTTGGACATTCGACCTACCTTGTTTTTATTGAGAGAAGGAAGAGTGGTGTTTGAATGGAGATTGAATTATGCCGATCATTGTACAGAAATTATTCATGATCTCATCTTGTTGATCAAAGTGAATAATGGAGTGAGTGAAAGGATTTTGAGAGAAGAGGAGGAGGAGGAACATGAGAAGTCGTCATCCTCCTCTCTCACAAACTCGATGACACCACAACAGTACTCTCAACGATCGTCATCATCTCAACAAGACTTGATTGAAGTCCGTGTCCAAGAAAGACCAGCCATGAATGAATCTTCAATAGAGAGTAGAGAAGAAACACCTCAAACGACATTCAATGAGGGGGTTGTGGTCATTCCCAATCCCAATGTGGACATTTCACAACATAAAGAGACTCCAGAAAGCATGGGTGGTTCTTCTGCTCCAGAGGTTGAGCTGAATCCTTCCACTCCAGAAGAATTGTCTTCTCAAATCCTGGATGAAAGTTTACAAAATGATTCTCCACACATAACAACTGAACAAGCCATAATTCCTTCTTCCATGATCGATCCATCCCCATTCGTGCATAGTGAATTCATTGCCATCACTAAGGACGTTCCCAAGTATCGAAGAATTCCATCCTCTCCTCTCGTTCAAGTCATTTCTTCAGAAATGAAAGAACAAGAACAATCTGAAAGAACAAAACGAGCCAAACGAATATTGGAACGACAAAGACGACATGAGGTTTCAACTAGTTCGAATGAAAGATCAAGAACAATTCGAATTTCATGTATTTGTTCCTTTGATTCGGTGGAGATGGACGCCTCCATTGACTTGAGAAGTGTGTTGAATGATTCCAAAAAGAGAAGGTATTTCAAATTGTTTTCACACTATGAATACAATGCAGAGAACTTGTTGTTTTGGGAGGAAGTTCACGTCTATTACAAACCCAATGCTTACATTTCCAAATATGGAAAGGCCAAGAAGCTTGCACATTCCATTGGTCAACAATTTCTCTTCGATTCTTCCTCCGTCCTATTCATCAACACCAACGACAAATTGCGAGAAGAAGTGAGAACTCAAATGAAGCGTTTATTTAAATACCACAACACTCATGAAGTGAAACATTTATCCTCGGAAGAACAAGTCCAATTCAATGCACTCGCTCCCTTACTCTTTGACAGTATTCTCAATGAAATGATGACCCAAGTCTTGCCCGACATGTTTGTTCGTTTCAAAGTGAGTCCATTATTCAACGAAATGGAACATAAAACCAATCTTTCCAAATAAACTGTTGTTGTTATTGATTCTTATAATATCAACTCAACCTGATTCCTAAGAGATCTCTAATGAGATTTTCATTTCCTATACTCAAACTCCTTCAATCTTTACAAAATTAAAATGATCCATTGGAGGCCTCCAAACTCGCAAGATTATGCATGAGTTAAACTGTGGTGTGTCACTCTTAATTTCGTCATGTCAAATCTCTCTAAACACATGATCCTCTTACAATGAACTTTTTAATATTAAAAAAATGGGTCAACCATCTTCCACGGGCTCCGTCCGTTCCAACAACAACCACCACACGACGACCGATACGAGTCAGCCTGGTGGTGGTCTTGGAACCATACTTGGGGCATCCTCTCTTCCGAATATTCATGCAACCTCTCAGCATAACCCTGCGATGGGAACAATGACCCCAAACTCACCAAATGTTTCCTTTAATAATAATAATAATAATAACAACATGAATACTGGTGGAAATAATCCCACTCCGATCGTTGTGGCTCCTCCTCCAACCGATCCACTGCTCATCTCTCTCAATGAGCTCGCTCAAATTCTTGTTCAATTCAATGAAGATCCTCTTATCTATTTATTGGATGAAATTTCTCGTCATTATCGAGAATTACAGTTTGGTAATTTAAAGAAATATTTAAACGTGCCAAAATATGCAAGTGATTGGTTAGAGGGAGGAGGTGATCGAGGAGGTGGAGGTTTGTTTGGTGGTGGGTCATTTGGTGGATCAGGATTGGATGACGAGGATGACGATGATCTCGGAGTGAAGTACAACACAAATTCTGCATACACTGTGTGGTTGACAGCTTTGAAAGATCGCCAAATTCCAAGATTTATCAAAAAATTGGAAAAGTTTAAAGATTATTCTGGAAGAAAACCAAACATTTCATTTAATGTGCAAATGTCAACGTCATCCACACAAAATAGTTTGAGAAGAGCTTCCTCGTTTGTTGGAGCTCAAGCAAATCAAAGGCCTAGTTATGTGGTTGACTTGGATAGTAAACAGAGATACTATGAAGTGAGAAATGAAATGATGATAATTTTAACACATGTCTTGGAAGAAATCAAAGATTTGAGGGAATGTATTGAGCAAAAGAGAAAAAGCGAAGCAACACTTGGAGCCAATTCTACCATTTCCGATAGTATTAACGTAACTCCGCTTTTTAATGATTTTGATTTTGAAAAACAGTGGTGGGAACAAAAAATTGGAGTCCAAAATTTCAGTGTGAGGAAGAAGGGATTTATTGATGCTGTTGAGGTAGGTTTAGAGACAATTCAATACTATTTGTTTAGCAAATGCTTATTGCACGTGACTTGGTGTCACTCTTAAATAACACATAACAATGTAAATAATAGGAAACCTTTGCTCACCTTAAAACAAAATGGGATATTGATTTACTAGAGGAAATAGCTGACCCAACATGTGATGGAGTGGTGAGTGTGACCGATCTTAAGAACGTGGTGCGTTGGTTAGGAAGCATTTTCAGATGGCAAAGTGATGAACTCAAACTTCGTAGTATTGCTGCAAGAGAGGAATATGCTCCTCTAAATTTCCTCCCTCACTTTTGGGGATCTCTAACAGGACTGGTATGTGGTAGTGTTTAACTTGTATATTTTTTTACATTCGACAAATACCCCTATTGCGTGAATCTTTTTTTGTCGCCACAGGACGCACAAGATTTACTTCGAAATGAAGAACCAGGCACCTATCTCATAAGGTTCAACGAATGTGAGCCTGGTACTTTGTGTCTTTCAAGTGTCCAGGAAGAAGTTGGAAGTACTGAAGAAAATGGCCATGGATTCTTCTCCTCTCGTCAAGTTTATCATTTTGTGTTGAGAAGAACAAAGACAGACAAAGAGGGAGCTTGTTATTATCTAAGTGAGGCAGACAAAGCAGGAAAATTCAAAACCGTCACCGAACTGATTGATAAGTGTTACTTCCTTACATTTAAATATCCCTATGTCAATGATGAACTGAAAAGTACATCTATTACCAAGAAGCGGGAAGTAGATGTGTTAAGTGCTCTCAGATTTTATTCTTCAGAGCATGATGATAGTACTCCTTATCCATTTGTAATTTTCAAGGGTAAATTTACCACTGCAAAGAAAGATTCAGATGTCAACAAACAAAAGACGCTCAGTATTTCAAGTAAGGCAAAAGCATTGGATCAAAGTTCTAGTTCTGGAAATTTAAATTCAAGCACAAATTCCTTATCGAGTTTGGCTCGTGCAGAAGGCAGCAGTGCAAGTATTCGACGAGTAGAAACAGGAAAAGAAGAAATTATTGACCTTGGAGAAGAATGATAAATTCTACACCATCATGAAAAAATCAAAACCACTTCAAGCCATCAATCAAGATAGGAATTTGTATTGACAGTCATGACATGAGGACTCTCATTACCGTTTGCCATTACATGCATCCAACCGAGTATGCTGTTGGATTAGCCCTTGTCAGATCGATGTCTGAAGAAGTCAGTACTTGCACATATCATTGAAATAGAAAATGTAGTCACAGACTGAAATGAAAGCAGACTCTTTTGAAAACTTTCGGAGACTGAAGTAAAGCAACCACAAAAGTTGGAACTGAAACTGGTTGCTCTTATTTCCGTAAAGGATCCAAAGAATTTATATAAATTGCTCAAGAAAAAACAGACATGAGATCCATGCAATCCTGCCAAAGGCTTTTCAAGAGAAAACTGATCTTGCATTTACTCGAACTCGTTTTTTGATCCGCAGCTTGATTTTTCTCTCTAATAAATTTCTCCCATGATTAAGGTGATGAGAGAAGACCATCCAGTGAAAGGATGAGCCCCTTGTCCATTTCCATTCAATGCATTATACTGCTCATAGATGGTTCTTGATTTTTTCCATTCATTGTGGAGGGTGTTACCAATATTTCGCCTCAATAAGGTGTAAACTTCGTGACATTTTTCAGAACGAGTTCTACACTTATTCAAAGCTCGAAGAGTTAAATAATTAATGTTAATCCAAATTGGGCCTCTCCAATAATTTTCCCTAGTTCCAAACATGGGATCTGTTCGACTCAAAGAAGACAAACCAAAAGGTGTCCACAAACGTTCTCGAATAATAGTGTTCAATACATGATCAAAGAGAGTAGGATTCTTTTCAAAATCCACAACATCCAACAAGAATGGGAATAAAGAAATGTATCCAATGTGAGGTGAGAATTCTGGTCGAGTCTCATTTCCAATTGGTTTTCCAGCATAATCACTAAACCATTGAATGTCCTTATTGAAATGATATTTCATGATATTTTCTCTCAATGTTTCAAGTCGTTGCACAAGAACTTGATCTTTCTTCTTGAATACCATTTCATGAATTCGATTCATTGTATCAGTCATCATATAAATCCAAGAATATAAATCTAAGTGTCTTTCATCGGTGCTGGGTTGAGTATTTCCTCTTGGATAGTCATCAAGTCCTGATGAGAGAGTATGTCCAGGTGTTCTTCCTCTCCATCGGAATGTATTGGGTATGGAACCAGCTTGTGTTGAGAGGTACCATTCATAATTCTTCTTCATGTTGGGGTAGACTTGTTTCAAGAAGGAAATCATACTCTCTCTTTCTGAAATGCTGTTGTTATTACTAAAAGCATTGCTTTCATGTAGGAAGGAGGGTTGTTGAGTGCCATGTAAATCCAATTCAACCATCGATTGACTCTTCTCATCATTCAATGAAGAAGAAGAAGAACCGTCACGAATAGGACCCAAATGCTGTTGCAACAACTCCAAAACACCCAAAAACAAAACAGGTGGATTTGCATGAGTATCGTGTTGAACTTGAAATTCTCTTGGAACACGAGTTCTTGCTTCCTCTCCCAATATTTGCTCTCTTGGGATCCAACCTGTACTTGGATCCATCACACGGAACCAATTCGTGATGATATCTTTGGAAATTTGTTTGTTCCATCTCTGAATGAGAAGAGAGTGGAATCCTTCATCCCATAAGAAACCACGTGGAAAGAAGGATCGACAAGGGCATGCTGTGAAGAGTGAGTAGGGTGGAATGGTACGAATTTCACCATTTCCATATTGATGATAGGAATTTCCATAGTAATATCCAATTCCACCAACAAGGTTGGATAAGGCATACATGGCCATTTCCTTTTCATCATTGTTGAAGTTCTTGTCTTTCAAATGAAAAGTTTCCTCGAATTTTGTTTCAAAACATCCTTTCAGCTTTTTGATATTTTCATCGAAATGTTCAAGATGATGAAGTGCATATTCCTTGATTTGATAATTTGAGAAAATGTCAGGATGTTGCTCATGAGAGAGGAAGACCACATTCAAATCGAATGGAGAGCGTACAATTTTCTGAATGACTAGAACGTTGCTGTCATCGTCAATGGTATTTGGTAAGGTTGCAATAGGAAACGGAGTGGTGTCCCATGGTGACGCTCCAACATTTTGTCCTTTCATTTGTTGCTCTTGGAATTTCTCTTGAATACTATTGATGGATGAAATCATTTGCTGAGAGAGCATTTGTTTGACATCTTGATGAATTTTCCAAACATCGCTTGGATTTTTCTTCACTCCATAAAAGTAAAAGTTGTTGTAGTCATCAACTGGGTTGCTCTCATTCGCAGTGACATGAATAGAAAACTCTCCAATATCTTGATTTTTTCCTCTAATAATGATTGGATTATTGGAGACGAGACCTTGTTTTTTAGATCCTTGAACACCAGAAATTCGAAGTGAAACATCTGGTTCATTTTCCAAAGAAATGTAAAAACAAACAGACATGATTGGCTTGTTTTTTAACTGTTTTAAATCCTTTCCCATAATTCTTACTGTCCAATCTCCTCCCTTTTCATTGGAATGATATTCTCCCTGTTGTTCTTTTGTATTGGAGTTTTCTTTGTTGTCGACATCTACTGGTATAAATGTCTTCTCTTCCACATGTTTCAATAATTTAGTATCTAATTGAATTAAATTTTCAAAATCTCTAATACTTTGCATGGCAAAATACTGTCCGTCATGTCTATTCCATCCATATCTCACATTATTAAAATCCATATTGCTATCATGTCTTAATTTTGAAATACCATCCACCGTATCTGCTCGGTGCCACATTAAGCCGGTGAGAATAGGCTGTGGACTTCTTGTTTTCATTCCAAATATGACTTGTGGTCGATAAGTTCCCCATTTCATGGTATGATTGTAGAATTGAGTTTGAAAAATCGGTTCCGAATATTTGCACTGTTGATCCGTGGTTATTGAATCGTCGGATTTTACTAAAGTACTCATTATGCCATGAGATGAAATAATAAATAATATAAATGATGCGATGAAAATGAGAGAAATTGATAATGATGACGATGATGGATGTGTGATGAAAGAAGGCATCTTTGTTCGAGTGATCATTTTTTTCTCTAAAAGTTGTAATGAATGTTTTATTCACAATTTACGGATGTGGCCAACGAATGAATCCATGAAATCCTTTCAATATGAACCTCGAAATAATTCTTAACGTAAACCAGTCATGACATTTCTCAGAAATTATTAAAATGGTTGGAATTATTAAAAATAATTTCTGCATGAAGATAAAACAGATATTGATGATGAACATCATAGTATCCACGGTTTATCTCCAAGTAAAAATTGAAAATCCACTAGTATGAATACTTTGATCCGCAGTCCGTGCTCTATCGATCATTTTCCTCTTTTCAAACTCCTCTGGAGTGGTCATACATTTCCGATACATTTCTAGCATGAATTGACATGCCAAAAATTCAGAATGAAGCCTTTTTTGAATATCATCCTCTTCTCGATTACTGATCGCCTCGTTGGAATTGAATTCCTGAAATTGTTGTACCTTTTCCAAGCATACCATTCCTTCTTGTCCCATTTCCGAACATGGATTGTTTGTGCTCCACCTACTGCTCGAAATTGCTGTCAAAGGAAGAGGATACATTTTTTAAAGGTGAACGAGCCCTTAAAAAATACCGCAAGATGAACATCAGAATTGACTCTTGCATGCTCCACAGCCTGGAAAGACGTTTGGAAAGAATTGAACAACAAGCGAATTACATTTCAGCTACCCTCAAACAATTAAACTCCAAACTTAATGAATATATACGAAATGAAAAGAACAGAAATTGTGAAGAAAAGGCACGGAAGCCATTAGATCATTCGCATCACTTGTTACAATCTTTACAACATCATTTATGTGACGCAATCACCTTTAGAGAAAATCCATCAGTTGAGAAAACTAACGATCCACCAGTTGAGAAAGATGAGAATACATTATCAACATTGAATCAACCAACTCCATCAAAACAAGAAAAAGAATACAAGCCAAAGAACAAACCTCGCAAAACAAGAAGGACCACACAAGCTAAAAAACAATCATCCACCGACAAAGGCAAGCCAAAAAGAAAAACAAAGCAAAAGAACAAACTTCACGATCATACTAATCATGGACAAAAAGGCAAGATACTATATTTGTATTATGATGATCAGTGCTATCAACAATTCGATAAGAAACGTGTAATGAATGTAAGAACAAGAAAGAAGCATCTCACCTTATACTGGATCCAAGACTGCTCTCCGCCCTTCAACATTATTAATTGTTGTGACTTAGAACTTTGAAGACAATGCTGGTAATCGATATCATTATTAACATATCATTATTAACATATCATATCCATCAACACTATATATACCTATTCATGACCTTTTTACAATAATTGACGACTCAACCTTACAAACCAACGAAAACCATATGCATTAACAGACCAAACACTGCTTTATTTTTGCCTTCTGTTTGAATCATGGACTCAACCCATGTTAACAGTTGCTCCAACACAAGCATGTAATCTGTTAATATTTGATATATCCTGTTAAAAACATTCGACATTCAGAAGTAGTATCTTTACGAAAATGAAGTCCAATGTTGTTTTATGACAAGTATTGAGGCACCGAAGGGCCAATAAACAATATTTAATTTTTTAAAGGTGAAGCTTTGTTTGTCCAAAGCAACACAACAATAATAGTGACACTACATTTCAACAACATATCGTTCACATATTTATTGTAGACAGAACAAATGCGTTCGATACTGCTGCTCATAAAGGGGAGAGTTGTGAGGCTTGTGAGTGACAAGCCAAACAACCACACGCACCTCTTTTCTCTTCAATCTCTAGTAATGGCCATGTAGCTAAAGAATGACTTGGTGAGAACAAAATTTTCAAGTGCGTTCACACAATCATCCCTTCGAGGGATTCGTTCGTTTGGTTCATTCGCAATTTCAAAATCCGTCGAGACATGAGAGCAAAGCAATGCTGAAAGGAAGACAAGAAAAACGCGAACCAACAGCCTTCCGCAACGATCATTGCTTCAGAGAGTATCACAGAAATCGAAGAAACTAGGAGGAGAAGCTCCAATACAGGCACACAGTGTCAGCCCACCAACACCACGACTCTCCTCTTTTTGGCTGATTGAAACGGTTGAGTACCGTTTAGACCTTGTTCAAGAGTTTCTTCTTCTCAGCAATGATTTCGGCTTGGTGTTTCTTTTGCTCCTTCATTGCCACTTGCATCTCAATCGAGTTGAGTTTCATTCTCATTGGATCTTGACCAGTCTTCAAAGAAGCATATCTCTTATTGAAGAGGAATCTCTTCTTGGATCTTCCAGTCTTATCCTTTCCAGTCTGCTTTTGAGGTTCGACCTTTGGAGTTTGATTTCTGACCTTTCCGGCACGTGCCAAGGATCCGTGTTGTTTGCCCATCTTGTTGTTTTAGTGAGTGTGTAGTTATTGCAATTTTTTTGTTGTTTAAAAATATCAACTCAACCGGTGAGGTTTTATTTACAATGTGTGGTTTGTGCGCATTTTGATTTTGAAAGGGCATTGTGGAAAAGAATTCATTTCTTTCTGGCTCACCCTGAGAATGTTGAGAAGAGCCAGTTTTGTCCAATTACTCAAATGAATAATGATGTTGGGAAATGATAATGGACATTGATTTATTGGCGCAGGTTAGCGTATTGTGGTGATGAAATCGGCAGTGGAATGGAATAGTTGACAAGTCTTCTCGATTTGTTCACTCTTACAGTGATACTGAAGAAGCAGAAATAACAAAAATTTCGAGGGTAAAGAAAGAAATGTCGAAATTGCTAATATTAATATCAGCTACAAATCTCAAACAAAACGCGTGGATAATGAACTGCTGCGTGTCCACGGAAAATTACAGTTCTCTTTTGATGAAGAAGCACATTCGCCGAAATCTTCAGAGCCGAAATTTCTCGTTTTACAACTCAACAAGGAAATGTGCTCCACTTAGGAAAGTTCGCATTATCGGATGTGGTCCAGCCGGCCGCAACTCAGCTACAACCCCAAATAAATCAAACCTCATCTGCGACACTAATTCTCTCACAGAACAGAGCATTCGCGTTCTTACCACAACATGGTGTTTAAGGTACATCCTCACAAACAACAACACCACCACCACCATGTGTATTGCGAGACTAGTAAGCATTACACAGAAAAGAATCAACAGGATGAATTTGAAGTTGCCGCAGATGATGAAAAACTCTCAGACACACAAACGATGATGAACATACAGGGTCTACTTCATGTTGTTCCATATCATTGAGGTATTTCCTTGTTCTCACCATTTCAATACTCATCATTTTGTGTTCCATATCCAATTCATGAATGCTCAAGACAAAATTGTAACCTTTTTAGATGGATATATGGGAAAGCTCAAATTGATGGCTCAACTAGGAGCCCAGCAATATAATTCACCAATTGGAATTCATTCATTCACCAAAGATCTCTTTCGAACCTACATGTTTCATTTGACCAAACAATCGGGTGTATTTGTTGGCTACTTTATATATTCTCATCCCTATTCAGAAAGGTATGCAGTAACGGTGGTTTCAACAAATAATACACTCGTATATACCTATCAGGTAAGTTCTAGTCATTAGAAATGGTATCATTACGGAATTTACTCACACATGTGTGAATCATCAATATTATTTGAACAGAATAATCGATTTCCTGGCATCGTTCGAGATCAATTGGATTGGGACTCTGGTTCTGTAATCAAAGCGAATTATTCCATTGATCCAACACCTGCCAACTTGACCAAACAAGAATTTTACGTTTCTGGGTTGGCTATGACCAAAAGTCTTCATCATTGGAGCTCATATTGCACTGTCGTATATTACCTTACTCTACGATCCTATCCAACTTCAACAACAACCTTCGAAAAAGGTTCAAATTGGCATGTGTCGATGTACTGTGCCATTGTATTTGCTTTCCAACTTTTTGAGAGATGAAATTGAAATATTCTCCAAAGGTTATGTGATTATTATTTCACATCCAATTTGTAACAACCGGTTCTACTTCTTCGAATAACAGTGCTTCCTCCATGGTGCAAGTAATTGCTGGAAGTATTACAACCACAACTCCCGATGGTAAAAACACATTACCTCTCTTCAACCTGACAGAAAGGAATGCAGGTAAACTCATGCAAGATATTTACCATACCTATCATGTGGATTTCTTTGATTTACCTGAAAAATTTAAAATCTCAAGTTTAGGAGTGAATTACATTATCATGTTGAAGACATTTTCCTTTGAGAATATCAAGTACAAATTACTGGTTGTGGTCTATGAAGATGAAGTGAGCATGACCAGCTATATCAGTATTGGCGCATCATTAGGAGCAGCCATTCTTGTTGTCATTCTAGGCATTTGTTATGGAATTGTGTTAAGTCATGCCATTACATCACCCATTCAAGCATTGCAACGACATTTAGAGAGAATTAAGGTTCTGGATTTAGAACACCATACCGGAATGAATAATAAGAATAGTATTTTCAAAGAAATGAATGAAATGTGTGATCATTTAAAGGTGACCATTTCATGGCTCAAAGAAATTAAGTGTTTCATTCCAGATAACGTCTTTCATCAATTACGAATAAGAGCACACGATCGTTCATCAGCTTCATTAACTCTCGAACCAAATATGAGATCCAGTGCACAAATGAAACCTCAACTACGGGCATCACATGAACGAAAACATCAACACAAACAATCACTGGAGAATCATCAAGAACCAAATATGAATGACCAAAAACATGAAACTACATCCAATTCCAGCTTAACTTCAAGCACATTAGTCGAGGCATCTTCACTGTTCAAAATGGGGCTTTTTAAGAAGACATGTACGGTTATTTGCATTTGCTTGAACTGGGAAACATCCTGCCATTCAGACATTGAGTGTGAATTACCAAAAATAGTGAATACCATTCGATCCTTGTGTAAAGTTTTTCAAGCCGTTGTTCAAATATCTTCTGTGGAGGAAATTGTCATCATATTCGAGACAGATAAACAATCCAAAAGGAAAAAGAGTGCTTTAGCGGCTGTTGAATGTGCTTTAAAGATTATACGGACATGTTCTCGCAATCATCCCAAGCAACATGGCCACACTACTACATCTCATGAACAAATTACACTAGAAAGACCTTTTTCAATGGGAATTTCCACGAGTGATGAGTCCTATGTTGGAAATTTGGGATCTCACTCTTTTCGATTCTATTCCATTATTTCGCATGCCACTCTTATTGCAAAAGACTTAGCTTTTATTGCTCGCTCGATCAATGCAACTGCAATCATGGATGAGAAAACTTATTTGGAAACTAATAAGCAATTTGTATCAATACCAGTCGATAGGATGTGGATACCAAGTGGCGAAGACGCGACTACTTTTAACGTTTGTTCTGTTTATGAATTGTTAAGAGAAATGGAAGTCAAAGATGACGAGTGGTTATACGAATTGGAGCAAAAGGATGATATTTCTAAATTTCAACAATTGCACTCATTGTTTGACATTTTCCAAGAACAACAAGACAACAATCTTGAAGCCATGTTAATGAAAAATGTGTTATTCTTAAGAGATCACATCATGGCCTATCCATCCGATAGATCCTATGTTCGTCTGTTAAAGTTATTTGAATTTATTTTGAATTCCTCAGGAGTGGGAGAACAATCCACCGATACCAATAACATGGTGAAGAGTCTTGTTGACAAATATTACATTAGAATTCAAAGATCCATTCTTTGCTCTATTGAAAACTCGATCGTTTTTTCCAAGTAATCATTGTAAAGTAATATAATTCCAAAACGAGTGGATCAAACCGAGATAGACAACCTCATAGTTTCAAGATTATCTGACAACAACACCAAATGGAAAAGGGTTTAAGGGAATATCCCGCAGTGGAGCGAAAGAGCATCACAACCTTTGTTGAGCGGTTGCGGCTTATTGAGTTGTGTGCTTCCTTTTTTGATGGTTCCGAGAACATCTCAATTTAGAGTTTTTTTTAAGGTTGAACGCATGAACGAGACACACAGTTCTATACGTGGAGCTCGAGCGCGAGTTAGTTGATCACTTTTCACCAAAAATAAACCGTAAACCCTCGCACCTCCTAAAAAACAAAATTCCAAAGCCTCTTCTCTATTGTATATGATAACGCATTCCTATCAAGCCTTCCTCACACCGTACCGCGCATCTATCAAGCCTATTCATTCAAACAGAACGATTGAGAGAGAGAACCATGGTCAAAGTTCAACCTGTTCAGTCAGGTCATTTTGACAATGAAAATTCAACCTTGGAGTCCAACAAACAACTCAGCGAGTTCTTTTCCTTTCAATCCGAACGAGATTTGGACGATGATATCCTTATTGAGGGAAACAAAAAGAGTGGAAGGCCCTTCTTGCTGAGAGTGCTCCTTAGTGTCCGTCTCTTCCTCATTGTAGTCATTACGATTGTTGTCATATTGACAGCTCTCTCCATTTGGGTAACTGCCTTCACCGTGAATGAACAAACAGCATTGGAGCAAGTCAATGTTATCATTTCGAATATGAATGAAAAGATGTCAGGTTTTCTTCAAAGTCAATTGTTACCAGCAAAACAGGTGGCACAACTCCTCGCTGACGATTATCATAACTTTAAGATTGACCATGATCCTTCCATTCAAAAGTATTTGTTTTCAAAGGTTAAGTTGTTTGGGGTCACGAACACCAATCTATGCTTTGGAGATGGATCTAACAACCAAATGTTTGCATACAGTGTCAATGCTGACAATTCGATCGTGTGGGGTGCCAAACTTCAACAAAGTACTCGTTTTATTATTTCGAAAGCAAACAATGAGACTGGTGAAGTGTACTATGATCAAGTACTGACAAATGTTTCTTATGTCATCAGTAATGCGGACTATTATAAGGAATCTATTCGTATCACACAGGAGTATCCACATGGAGCTTTTGGTGCCCCTTACAAAGTTCTTGGAGGACCACAATCCACTTTTTTTTCCGTTCCAGTTTTCAATCGAACAGATTTGTTGAATGGAATCAAGAATCGAGTGGGTTTTGCAAAGATTAACATTTCTCTTGCAAATATTGCTCAATTCTTGAAAAACGTCAAAGTCTTAACAAAAGGTTATGTCATTATCTCAGAATTTGCCAATAACTTTGTGATTGGAAGTAACCTTGAAATTGAAGGTATTGACGCCAAACGTGTGAAAGCCACAGACATTACCACCCGAAATGCTGGCACTGTCATGAACAAGCTGTTACAACAAACTGGAGACTCTTTGGATCCGTTCATTCTCAACATTGAAAGTAATGGAATCAATTACTTGGTCTCATCTACACCTTTCGTTTACACCAATTTGAAATGGCGAATGACACTTGTTTTTGAAGAGAATGAAATCAAGAAGGGCATTATCATAAGTAGTTACGTCATTCTCGGAGTGACTTTAGGAGTGACCGGATTGGGCATCTTGATGAGCGTTGTGATAGGTTGGATGGTTACAAATCCATTCATCCATCTTCAGGAAGATTTTAAAAAGATTGAAGTGCTCGATTTGGCCAACATTAAAGAAAGAAGTGCGTTCTTTAGTGAAGAGAAAAGTATCTATTCAAGTTTGACCGAGACAGTGAGATGGTTGAGTGAATTTAGAGCCTTCTTGCCAGACTCTGTGTTAAATCAGCTTGAGAATAACAAGGAACAGAAAAATCAAGATTCTAGACCAGAATCAAGCAAGAAAGACGTCAAAGTTCAACTGACTCAAGAAATGTCATTTCAAAGTAAGGAGAATTCAAGCCAGGGAATGGACCATTCAAACAGTGGATCTCATCACCAGACCTCTGCCCACATGAAAACAGATTCCAAATCCTTTTTCAAGATTGGACTTTCATCAAAAGATCTGGTCACACTTGTCCACATTTCCATTCCAAATTTATCAGAAAAGAATTATCCATTCGATGCCTTGAACAATGTCACATCCAAATGTTTGACATCTGTTTCGAATATTTGTAAAACATGTCGTGCAGATGTACAAATTAAGAGTTATGACGAATATGTGGTTATATTTAATGACAAGTTTCCCTGCATAACAGCACTTGAAACTTGTTTGAAGTTGAAGATGGCATTAGAATCATTGAACAATCATCTCACAAAGGAAGGATTGAATCCATTGCAAGTGTGTATGGGAGTTTCAAGTGGAGAGTGTCTCATCGGTAATATTGGAAATAAGCACGTAAGTAATGGTGCATGATCATCTTTTTCATTGATTGCCGTCATCTCTATATAGATGAGATTTTTTGCACAAATTGGTGAAATTGTAAATACTGCGAAAAACTTGTGTGTTTTGGCCAACTTTGTAAATGTTCAAATCTTACTCGATACTCAAACATATCAGCTCACCAAGGATTCTTTTGTGTTTCGACCAGTTGAAAGAATTATGAGTTCATCCAAGAAAAGTATCGACACTGTATATCAACTCATTCAGAAAAACCATGTGGCAGAAGATGAATGGATGTATGAACTTGAAACCAAGCAACATCATGCTAAATTTGAACTATTTGGCACCCATTTCTTTAAATTATTTGATGACCCTCTTTTGGATAAAGAGGAGGCCAATCATGTGAAGAACTTCATGTCCAACATGTTTGAACTGTCTCCTGGAGATGTGGTGCTTCAAAGAATCAACAAATTGATTGAACTGAGCTCCACAAACAAAGGTGGTCAAATGAATCCCTTATCGAGTTATTATACAAATATTTCAACAAATGTCACAAGTTATGTCCAGGGAGAGGTCGCTCAGCTTGATTGTGGCTGTTGAATTAGATATTTTAAAGTTTTCATTGGCATTGTTGAAATAAAAACTTGTTCAGAAGCAACTTAATCTCTATTAAATTTCAGGTTAGCTTTTCAAGTAAAAACAATTTATAAAATATTTAGGAGCAGAGGGAATCGAACCCTCGTCTAAGGAACCACAATCCTTCATTCTACCATTGAACTATGCCCCTTACATCATATATGATTTTAATATTTAATCATCTATTTATTTTTGGAAATACAGAAGATTCACATCCTGTCGTCTAGCAATATGGTTAAGGAGGCACTCAACAAGAAAGCACTTCCAAGGACAACATTGGCATTCCTTGTTACATGGCCACTGGAGGAGGTGGCGTTCGCTGCGGCTTCAGTTTGATGGGGTTGCCCTACTCTTCCTCATCGGAATCATAGGTCGATCCGAATGCTAACTTTTTCGCTTGCTTGATTTGTGAAGGAGTTTCTGGAGCTCGACCTCTGGCAGGCTTTCCGCAAGAGTGAGCATGTGACACCCGTTCCAAAGCTTGTTGTGCATTCAATCGATACAAGTGACTCAGCAAGACACACGACACGGTGGATGTTCTGCCATGACCTCCCCAACAATGCAATAAGAGTTTCTTCTTTGGATTCAAGACCCGAGGAATCAATTCTTGTTGAACAAAGTACGGAAGTAATGAAACGATCGGGAAAGGGCAAATGAAGATATTCAATTTGTTCAAAAGGGGGAATGGTTGATGTTGAGGAGAGAGAATTTCTCTCTTGTGCACGGTCATGAAGCTCTGGAAGACAATTCTCGCTTGTTGTTGAAGAAGACTTCAGTCTTTGGTCCTCGACCATTTCTAACGATGAACGCTTTTTTTTAAATGAACTCGAGAACTTGTGAATATGTATTGATCAAAAAAATCCATTTTATAACTTTTATCAAGGTTACTAACGTTTCTGACTCCTGACCATTTCAAAATTGACATGTTTAGGAGCATTAAGGTCATGATGGAATCCACAAATTCAGAGTTGTGAAATCGCTTGAGGAGCATTAAGGTTTTGGCTTGCTCACATTTGTTCCTGTAGAAGAGTTTTCAAAGTGCAACAGTGTTTCGTAAGGCATCAATTGAGCTTCTCTTCGAACTCTCTTTCTCACCTGATGTTTGACTTGAACGAATTGAATGTTCCTTTTTGTTGATTCTGAAGAGATCTCTTCTTGATTCTTTTCATGAATGTTTTTCTTGTGATGTGCAGGAAGGTTCTTCTTTAGGGATGTTGGATTGGAATGCAATTTCTTTGGAATCTCTCTAAGCGGAATTAGCTTTGAGGAATCCAAGGTTTTGAGATTATTGTTGGTTACTTGATCCTCTTTATGTTGATGATGTTCTGATGAATTGACGACCGAACTGCCCTCACCAAGATGTTGCGTTGTTGAATTCATTCTTCTCAAGAGAGATTCGCTGGCATGGCTTACATCTAAGGGAAACTTATTTTGGTATTCTTCCGTAATTGTGGTTGTTTTCCTTATTGAGAGAGGATGTTGTGTCAAAGAGCAATCAAGGAGAGAAGATTGATCGACGGGTGTAATTTCTTGTGAATCCAACGATGATTTATCGTTTGAATGATGAATGGGAAAGTGAGAAGTAAGAATGATAGCAACCACCATTTGAGAGGTGTTCGCTGCTGCACCATTGAAGGTAGAAGTAGTGGTGATGGTGGTTATGGTTGTTGCATGACAATAGGTGGCATTATTGTTTGTTGGCAATGTAAGAAAAGCTTGTTGTTTCATTGTGGAGGATGGTTTGGTCTTCAGTGGTAGTTGTTGTTTTTTGTCCATCACATGTGGTTTTTAAAACATGAGATAAAGCTCAATGGAGAATAGAGATTTATATATACATTTCTTTCTGTTGGCACAATATATTGATCATGCGAACGAGCATTCATTGAACGCATTGAAGACGGATAAAACCAAAATTATACAAAAACATTAATTAAGCAACTCCTTTATTGAAATTGAATAACGTGGTGTTCTTTTTCTTGTGGCGGTGGTGGTCGTGGTTGTGGCCACGGGTGGATTCGATCCATGCGAGAATGTTTCATGAGTATTCGCCTCTCTTCTCAATAATGGTTGTTCTTGTTGTCCACTTGGCAAGAGTGCACTTTCGTTGGGAGTTGTGTTGGTTGTCGTATTTGATCCATCCTTATTTTGAATCGAATTCCTTGTGTTGGGTGAAAGAATGGAAGATCTTGAGGTTGGAGAATTCTTCTTATTGGCTGTCGTTGTTTGCATTTGAATGACATGTTCGTAGGGTTGTACTTGATCAACTCTTCTCACTTTCTTGGCAATCTTTCGTTTGTTGTAATCAAAAAACTTTAAAGGTCTCTTTTCAGAGGGTGATAATGAGTTGCAATTTGGAGAGTTTGGAGACAGAGTGGTTTGAGAGGAGGAGTTGGCCACTGGTGAATGAATAGGAGGACCAAAAGGAGGACAAGAAGGAGACCCTCCATTATGTGAGATTTTGATCTCAGAGCTGGGGAGTTGTTGGTTGTTCATCACCACGACTACTGGTGGTGATGATGATGATGATGGCACAAACAATGAAAGTCCATAATAGCTTTCAGAAGAATGATTGAATGTACATGATGGTGGTGGAGGACAAGATACACTTTGGAAGGACAAGGTGATCTTTCTAGAAGAGACTTCCACGTGCGAGTGGTTGTGGTGATTCAAAGATCTTTCAAGGGCGATGTCATTGTATTGGTAGTGTCTTATCTCTCTTTTATGCTCTGATGAATGTGATGAACAAGTTGTAGGAGGAGTTTGATTAGAAACGGAAGAGAGTGATTCCTGTCTGTCGAGGTTACCTGATTTTGCTTCCCAACACGGATGATCATAATGATCATGTTGACAATATTCATAGGAGGAGCATTTGGTGATCGTCACATCCCGAGGAGTTGGATTTGCGCTCCTTTGGCGAGAATCATGCAGAAACAACAACGAGGACGACATCTTTGAGGGAGATTTTGAGTTTTTTTCTTGGACTGGTCATGAGTTGGAGATTTTGGGTTCGGTTAAATTTGAGAACAATTTGAGATCGAGGTTGAAGCCATAATTATTAGATTTTTTATCAAAAGAGTCAATTGTCACCAAAAAGTCCAAAGAGTAAATCACTCTCTCAGCAACGCATTTGGACATGATTCAAATAGGATAAACAACGCTTGCACGTAAGACTCCAAGTTAGTCGCTTTGTTCAACGTGTGGATTTAAATAAAGTTGAGACTAGGTTTTCGAACGCAAGTTGCTCGAAAGGTTGTTGTTTTTCGATGTTAAGTTAAAATGAGAAAGGTACACTTGGTTGGAAAAAAACCTTTCAGGTGCTGAATGAATTAATGTTGGAAGTTTGCACAATTGCGATTGAGGTTGTACCTTGATGATTTGTTCTTTTGGACTCTTATACAAGGAGAGAATATCTGTGAGCGAGGGTAATTCAGTGGCACTTTGTGGGACCAGTGCTACAGATTCATGATTGATCTTTTCTCGTCGTGCTTGATTTGTATTGAGGTAAGTGGTCATTTCGTTGATCTTTTGAAGTGAGCCAAGATTGACGTTGGTTTGTTGTTCATACCGTTTGGGTAGAGAACATGTGGCTGGAGGATGAGTCTGTGGTCTTTGTAATGTACTTGTCAGCTTAAGAGTTCCACATGAAAGAAACCTTGCTTCCTATTGGCAGTTGGGGAACGTGACCTTTCGCCAAACATCTGACCTTAACAACAATGAACTCATCCCTCTCATTTATTTAAGGCCAGAGTAAAACCAAAATTATACAAAAACATTAATTAAGCAACTCCTTTATTGAAATTGAATATCGTGGTGTTCTTTTTCTTGTGGCGGTGGTGGTTGTGTTGGTGGAATTCGAACCATGAATGGATAGTTGATCAGCTTGCACCTCTCTTCTCAATGTTTGTTCTTGTGCACAATGTGTCCGTGTCGAGTTGGTTTCACAAGTCAGCATTGTCGTTTGTGGTATATCCTTATTTTGAATCGAAATCCTTGTGTTGGGTGAAAGAATGGAAGATCTTGAGGTTGGAGAATTCTTCTTATTGGTTGTCGTTGTTTGCATTTGAATGACATGTTCGTAGGGTTGTACTTGATCAACTCTTCTCACTTTCTTGGCAATCTTTCGTTTGTTGTAATCAAAAAACTTTAAAGGTCTCTTTTCAGAGGGTGATAATGAGTTGCAATTTGGAGAGTTTGGAGACAGAGTGGTTTGAGAGGAGGAGTTGGCCACTGGTGAATGAATAGGAGGAGATAATCGCTGTGAGATGACGACCTGGTAGCTGGAATGTTGTTGTTTGTAGTCCACCAATGGTGGTGGTGATGATGACGGCACATACAACGAAAGGCCATAATGCTCAGAACAATCTGAAAATTTGCATTGTGGATCCAATGAACCATGAAAGGAGAATGTGATATTTCTGTAAGAGAACTCTTGCGACGATGAACAGGTAGGAGAAAGGTTTGGAACGGAAGAGAGTGGTTTCTTCTCGCCCTGGTGATTGCCAGAGGTTGTTACCTTGAGCGGTTGATCATGATGGCCTTGTTGAGAGGAGTATTTGGCGATCGTCATATCACGACCAGAACCACGACACAACATTTTATTTTTTTTATTTTCTCTTTTTTGGACATTTTGGGATAGGTAAAATATGAGATATCGAGAGATTGTCCACGAGATTGAAGCTGATTGGACTTTTAAAAAGAAGTCAATAATCACCAAAAAGACCAACAAGCGGAAAAATCACTCAGCAAACATTGGAATGATTGGATTAAATCCAGCTTTAGAAGGGAAATTACTCGTTCTTTATAGGATGAGAAATTTCTAAATAAAGGCGAGATAAATCTCAGTTTAATAATTCTCTTATTGAGATTGATGATCGAGGGATGCGGTTTCCCTTTGAAGAAGATGCAACACAGGTCATTGTTGCGACAGCACAACAGCAACTCTCAGACAAGCTCTCTGTGTTGGATGATGAAGATATTACATTGGAATCTGTGGATTTGTTATCACTCAACAAGATGTTATTCGGATGAAGAGTTTGGACATTGGATGTTTGTAATTGCAAGATGTTTTCATAAGGTTGCACTTGATCACATCGTTTCGTTCTCTTCTTCAGGGATTTGTTGTGGTAATCAAAGAATTTGAAGTTTTTTGCCTTCTTGTCTGTATTCAAGGATTGGTGTTCCATTGGGGTGACGGTTCGTTTCATATTTCCTTGAGAGGTTGCATGTCGAGTCATCTTGTGAGGCTTTCGAATCCCATAGTGTGAGTTGCTCGTAAGGTCGTTGTTGTTGTTTTTTGTTGTAACAACACAATGTTTAGGACACACTTGGTTGGAAAAAAACCTTTGAGGTTGTACCTTGATGATTTGTTCTTTTGGACTCTTATACAAGGAGAGAATATCTGTGAGCGAGGGTAATTCAGTGGCACTTTGTGGGACCAGTGCTACAGATTCATGATTGATCTTTTCTCGTCGTGCTTGATTTGTATTGAGGTAAGTGGTCATTTCGTTGATCTTTTGAAGTGAGCCAAGATTGACGTTGGTTTGTTGTTCATACCGTTTGGGTAGAGAACATGTGGCTGGAGGATGAGTCTGTGGTCTTTGTAATGTACTTGTCAGCTTAAGAGTTCCACATGAGGGAATCGTTGACTGTTGGGGAATGTGAGAACATCTGAGATCCGTTCTGGAGAGGTAATCATTGGTCAATAATGATCCAGGAGTTGTCTTTTCATATGGGAAATTGATTCGATCATGTATGACTTGTAATGCAGAGAAAGACATCCGAGAAGGTGTCGAGAGTGGAGATGTTTTTTGTAGGTTGGTGATTGCTCAATTATGTAAAATATGCTCTCATTTATCGTGTTGATTGTCCTACTTTGTTAATTTTAATTTTTGGAATTTTGGGGAATCTTGCGCATGTGCAATATGCGGTCGTGGAGTAATGATATTTAGCTTTTTTGGATCAAAGCTGCGCTTTCGAGGTCGTTTAGTTTTCTACATTTTGGTTCGAGTTGAACCGACGCGGACGAGCAACTTTACACTTTTAATTTATCATCTGTGATTACCTTTTTGAAGAAAATTTTGAAATTTGGAAAATAAGCTGAAAAAGAAAATAGTATAGGGACTATTTGGAAATTGAAATAAATGGGTTGGAGTCATATAAAAGAGGGTCCGTTGCACTTGAGGAAGTGATGCATGCACATCGTTTCGAATATTCATAATGTGCAATAGGATTTATCTCCGATATGCGTTGTAACGTTGTACATGTTTCGTGACGTCAGTCTGAATTACGAAACGCAAAAGTTGAAACACTAATTTGGACGAAGGAAACATCCAAATTCCATGATCGTAATTTTATAGACAAAACTAGAGAATTATCAAACTACGAAAAGAGAAGAACAATAGATTTGTGAATTCCTATTATGAAATTGCCAAATTTCTCTAAAGAGCTTTGTCGTTACAGTTGTATAAAATGTTTTATCATCCTTGGCACGAAATGCTGCATTCACTTATTCTCAATTCTTGTTGTTTGATGAAGTTCAACAAAAAAAATGCCCAAAAATAATAATATTCGCAATAGTCATTCTTCTTCCACCATCGGAACAACAACAAGTTCGAAGAAATCGGAAAGCTCGAAAACCACATTCTCATCAGGAGGAGTGGAGGGGATCAAGAAAAAGCGAGTCAATGCTCAGACTCAATTGGTAAACTCCATCCGAAAGAAGAAGATGGAAAAGGCTTTACAACACGAATATGAATTGGAAAAATTACATAAAGAGGAAGAACGAAACGATTTTCTGAGCAAAATTAATGATGAAAATGCTGTTTCAACAGTGGAAGGACAGTTTGATATGATGAGAGGATTATTGAAAAAAACAAACAAACGATCGGGTTTGGATATGTTTGATGATGACGATGATGCACAGGAGGAGAATCATTCTTCGACCATTCCGAGTGTCTCAAAAAAAGACGATCAGGACATTGATGAAGAGAGACTTGTGAAAACAAGTGAGCAACAGTACTCGATTTTGGAGAAGGTTCTTTCTAAAAAGCAAAAGAGTGACGAGTTCAAAAAAAAGTATGAAAGCAAGATTGTCAATACCACAAATGACAACACTGCACAGCAGCAATATATCAACAAACATCAACCTGTAGCAGCAATCTCTACACCCGCATCATCTCCTCATCAAGCCACCTCACAAACACAACAACAAGCATTTACAGGTGATAATGAGATGCCCTTCATTAAGGCACCCATTACTAAAACCATTTGTCTACATTGCGAGAGAGAAAAGACTCCAAAGGGAATGATGATTAAATATATTGTCATCATTAATGAGAAAGATGAAGTCGTTTATCATTGCCTTTCTGAGGAAGTGAAGAACTTGCTAAACTCTGGTGAAGATCCTGCCGATACAACCAGTCAATTGAGTGGTCTCGGAGAAGTGACATACTCCCTCATGACCATTCGTGATCATGTGAGCAAAATATTAAGAAAGACCTTTGTAATAGTGGGACATACCATTTTCCATAACTTGATTGGAATTTTTGGACCAAGAAATGTTCATGAATTCAAGTCAAAGCTTCGAGATGTTGGTGTTGTGGATCCAAACACTGAACAGAAATATGACACAACTACTCTGACCAACATTCCTCTCATTCTCTCTCGATTGCTAGGTCTTACCAATACGAAAAAGATGAATCGAGTCGAAATTGCCATCAATATGTTGAAATCATACAAATTACATGCAAAAGTATTTGACCAATTCTCAAAGAGATCCTCACTCGATCTTTTAGGTTATGAAGAGAGGCAATTAATGAAACGAGAACAGAAAGCTCACTATCAACAAAAATACATGACCACCATCAATAATGGTATTGACAACATTCTGGCTCAAATGAAGAAGAAGTAAAATAAAAGGTTGATTACGTGTGTTTCATGCGATCCTCCAATATATACGTATTACTTTCCAACAACCAGACAAAAGTCCTCATTGAGTGTGCACCAGTGTCGTTGCACCACACAGCACGAGCTCCTCGGAGTTCTGAACCATCACTGTCCGCTCTTTTTGGATCGACCGTTGCAAAGAACAAAGAAAAAAAGCTATTCGATAACTCCTTCTCTTAACTCCTCAATTTTTTCTTCTCCTCAATTCAAACAAAATCTGAAAAGGACTTTTTGTGGGTAGGTATGATGATGCTGATCCTGAATGAGCCTTGTTTATTCAAACAATTAATATTTATATGATGGTGAAATTGTTCGGTTATGGTTATTGATTCAATCATTAATGATGAAACTAAATAATGGCAATTTGATTTGAAAATGAATTTCATTATGAATTGATGATGATCCGATAATCATTTAATTTATATAATGCGGCATCCCACCTTCATCTTCCATCCTACGACGCAATACTACATTTATAGACAATAACTAAAAAATCTTAACATGACAACAACAAACAACACAAACGGAGGAGAAGTACAAGAATACTTGTATAAAATTCTAGTAGTGGGTGATATTGGTACCGGAAAGACAAGTATTATCAAACGATATGTACATAATATTTTCTCCAATTCGTACAAGTCAACTGTAAGTCTTTAGTGGAGAAAGTTTTGTTCTAGCTTTAAATTCATCCATCTTTCAATTGTTCACCATCATCATCATCGCCAATGGATGGCATTCATCTTGTTGATGGCTTGAATTTTGATTAATATTATCTCATGTTTTGAAAATATCTTTTTCTCATGACGTGTCGTTGTTTGAACACAATTGCTGCTGTGTATCATCGGCACAACCATGAATTTTCACGTGATTATGATACTTTGTGAAAATTTACTGTAATGTTGTTCGTGAATACAGATTGGAGTTGATTTTGCTCTCAAAGTTTTGAATTGGGATGATAATACTATTATCAGGCTTCAATTGTGGGATATTGCAGGACAGGTATGGATTTGTAATTGTTGCTATTTTGTCACAATGTCATTAACAATATCTTTGTGCAAAATTTTCTTCGGATGAAACTATTATTTCCGTATTGGATTTTTAACATCATCATGATTTTCTTCTGTTAAACAGGAGAGATTTGGATCCATGACTAGAGTGTACTACAAGGAAGCTGTTGGCGCTTTTGTTGTTTATGACATTACACGCCCACCAACATTTGAAGCAGTTCAAAAATGGAAGAGTGACATTGAGCATAAGGTGTTCCTTCCTGATGAGCGTCCAATTCCTTGCGTTTTACTGGCCAACAAATGTGACCTTCCAAGTGCTGTCACAAAGACAAAGGAAGAAATGGATCAATATTGCCAAGAAAATGGATTTATTGGATGGTTTGAAACAAGTGCAAAAGACGACAAAAACATTAATCAAGCTGCCAACTTTTTAGTGAAGAAGATTTTGGAAAACCATGCTGAAATGCACAAACAGCAAGGAGAAGAACAGAAAGACAGCTCAACAATCACGTTCGATAATAAGCCTCAACCTTCGGAGCAACAACGACCAAGCAGTGGCTCTGGTTGTCAATGTTAATGAGTGGATCATTGTTACACTTCCTACATGTGTTTTTACAGTTGTAAATAGAGTAAAGTGTAGTAAATGTATATTCTTGCTACTTCATAAGAACATTCATTAAAGCGTGGAACGAAACAATTTTCTCAATCTCCACCAAATTGGCAAGGCAAAGATATATGTAATGAAAATTAAGGACTATCATCTGGACGATTGATATTTTAATTTACTTAGTCACCTTAAACTTTTGAACCTTTTCCAACAAACTCTTGGCATTTTGATCATTCTTGAAGTGGGCACGAACAGGAGCAAGAATATCATTGATGGCTTCTGCCAAAGCTGGTTTCAGATCACCAGGGTGAAGATGCAATTCCTTAAAGTCATTCTCAAGTTCTGCAAAATCGGTGTAGATCTTGTTACCTCCATTTTCTTCCTTTCTTTCAACCTTGAATTGTCCCTTCATTGGCAAAACAATGTGCTTAATATATTCGAGCGGTGGATTCTTTTCAATGTTTCCTGGCTCACAGAATGCAGACTTGAGCTTTCTTCTAACCTCAGTCTCACTGTCTTCCATAAATATAGCAGCATCTGGGTTTGACTTGGCCATCTTTGTACTTCCGTCCAAACCTGGCAACATGTGATGAGAGAGAATAACTGGTGAAAATCTAAACTTGGACTTGGTCTTTTTGTCCTTTCTCTTTGTTTCAGCATACTCTCGAGCTAACATGTTCACCTTTCTTTGATCCATACCTAATTGACAAATGTCGGCCTTCAAATAAAAGATGTCTGCACATTGCATACAAGGATAAAAGATTTGTGCAGCACTCAAATCGCTTGCTTCATCACGACCCATAATTTGAGAGCAACGAACAATACGTTTCAGATTGTTCTCACGGGCGATATCGAGAACTAATAACCAATAAGTGTTTGGATCCTTGTTGATAATTTCACTACTCCAAACAAATTCAACATTGTTCAGGTCCATACCAATACTCTTCCAAACTTCAATCATGTATTTACCGACCGTTTGAATCTTCTCCAAATCTCCTTCCATCTTGTTATTCATCAAAGCAAACCAATCGGCAACTAAAAAGATAAATTTACATCCAGCCTTGGTGAGTTTGTTCACGTTGATGGCCTTCATAACACCTTGAGCAATATGAATACGTCCTGATGGTTCAAATCCGTCATAGCAAATAATTTGCTCCTTCTTATTCTTGATGAGATTGCGTAATTCATCTTCTTGAATACATTCCTCACCGACGCTTCTTATAAGCTTGTATCTTTCTTCTTGTTCTTCAGTGAGTTCAACAGTGATAGGATTTGTTTGTTGAGAGCTTGAAGAGAGATGGGTTTGCTCAAATTGCTCGGTTACGGATTCCACGGTGGTTTGTTGTTCTTGCGAGGATGATGATGAAGACATTTTTTTTTCGCTTTCATTCCTTTCGAGTCCCTTTCTGCGGGATCCAAGAGGAGATTTTCAATCGAATGGAAACCCATGAAGCAAATGAAGAAATTTAACCATGTGTGGAATGAGTATTACAAACTGTGGAATGTATCATTGAGGGAATGAGGTTTGTCCAATAATATTTATTGAGAGATTGACCTTTCGTGCAATTAGAGAATTGAAGTTGTGGTATTAATGGAATCATATGCACCTATGAAATGCTTCAACTTTAATTTAGAAGAAGGGTGTGATTTCTGTCATCCATTTCCATTCATGGCAATACGATATTGAAGGAAGTACAGATCAGAACAGTTTCTAAGATCTAAATTCCACCATACAAACCTTTATTCTGTAGAAAGGTCACAATCCTCATTCTTGTGATTATTTTCTTGTAAATTCTTCTTCTTTTCTCTCACAGCATTTCGTTCTTGGCGAGTTCTTTCTTTTAACTCTTCTTTCGAATAAGGACATCCTTGACTCCAATCCTCAATGTCTTCAATGGTGCAAACATTGTCTTTCACTCGACACAATAAATTAAATACATCCACATGTATTCCAAAAAGTTCCTCCTGACACTTGTCTCTTCTGTATTTACTTCTTGGATCCAATTTGATTAAATCTTCAAATAATTCTTTCACATCTTCGACCTTATCATAGAAGGTGGATTTTCTAATCAGAGAGTCAATCATTTGGAGAGACTTTTCTGAAAAATGTACGTTTGTGATTTCTCGTTGTTTTCGTGGCATATTTTCCATCCAATCGGCAATTTTGGCAAAAAATTCACACTGTGCAGAATCCACAGAATCCTCGCTTGATGAGGAAGAGGAGGGTGGCGAGAGAGTGTTCTGTTCTTTTCCTTCATCATTGTCCTTATTGATTTCATTCTCTAATTTTCGTTTTTTAATTTCATCCGAATAAGTCATCACTAAATCCTTCAAAATTGGAAATGATAATGGATCCTGTAAAACCATATCATACTCTGGAATGTAAGGTTTAATATCAACGATGGGTGTCTGGTCGACTAAATCAATTCCAGACAAGTGTAAAACTGCATTATTATTTTCATCTCTTTCAATTTTGTCCAATTTAACGACACTCATTCCCATTGGATTCGGGCGATAGGGCGAACGACAACTCAATGCTCCAATTTTCTTACCATCAAGTCTAGGTGGCCGAACTTTGGCCTTTTCCATCATTTTGAATTTAATGACCTCCGATGATGAAATTCCATTATTATTTCCTTCATTGTTTTGATGATCATTGGTAATGATTGTAGTCTCCTCAGCTAAATTATTATTTTGATGGAATATCCAAAACAACCATATATGAGAGAAACCCTCTAAACCTTCGACAAAATGTTGTGTGTTATTTGTAAATCCTCCAAACTTTAATGCTAATCTTCCTCTTGCTTTTGGTACGATGAGTGATTGACGAGGACATCCAGTCTTTTGTTTAAAGACCGATTCGAGCATGCCCAGCACTTCAAATTGAAAAAACTTTCGGAGTGTGGAATTGGCAGAAGAGGATGACGCAGACATTTTTTGATGAGTGTTTTTCAAAAAGAATGCAATTTCAAGAAGAATCAAAATATCAAAGTAGTCCTATGTGTGCGCAACCAGTTTGAATGAGCTGAGTTTCGCTTGGATAATGGACTAGAATTAGTCCAGCGAAAGTCCTTTTCTCCATCGAAACTGGTTTGGCGTCACCCAAAAACTGCGTTGCACATGCATAAGAGAATGGTGATATGATTTAAAGGAAACAGAATTTTAATGTGTGTGGGATGAAAACAAGGAAGGGGAGCAGAGAATGGGATGAAGAATCAACTTGTCAGCATTATACTGTGAGAGATAGATTCGTCGAGTTAAAAACAATTGGATAGGTTCATATAGATTGTCTAGAACTTCTTGTGCTTCTTGTGGGCTGGTTTCACAGACTCTGAGTTGTCACCATTGCCATTATTATTGGACCACGACGATGACTTGTTTGACCAAGAGTTATTTCTTCCTCCTTTGTAACCTCCACCTGAATAGGAATTTCCTCCCCTTCCGCCTCGTCCTCGTCCACCTCTGAAACTTCCATTGTTCTTAGGGCTCTTGGATTCAAGAAATTCCATTAGACCTCTCTTCTTTGAGCCATTTTCTTCATTATTGGAGTCTCCATTGGTGTCATGTCCATTGCGGTCACTTTTACCATTATTTGTGGAAGTTTCAATAGAATCTTCTTCATTCTCTTCTTCCTTATTAAACTTGTTGTATCCACCCTTATTAAATGATTGGGATTTATCAAAGCTCTTCTTAAAGTTGCCACTTCCTCCTTTACCTCCCAATCCAAACGATGATTTTAATCCTTCTTCATCAAAATCATTCATTTTGAAACCTAATTTTCTAGCAAACATGTTGAAAACACTTCCATAAGTATTCACAAGTTTGAAGACGTCTCTGGTCAACTGATTATTCGAGACAATACTTTGCACTTCCCTATGGATATCATTCATTTGTCTATCTGTGACATTATTTTCTAATTCTTCAAGTTTTTCCCAATCTTTCTCTTCTTCCTTGTCACTATTTAACATCATGTTAAAATAGGAGAGAGCAACTTCTTTTTCTCTTGGAGTCAAGAACAAGACAGACACACCTTTCTTACCAGCTCTGGCAGTTCTTCCAGCTCTATGGAAATAATCGGCTGGTTGTTCAGGAATGTCAAATTGAACGATTAAATCAACGTTAGGGAAATCGAGTCCTCTTGCAGCAACATTGGTAGCAACAAGTACTCCTGGATTCTTATCTTCCATGAACTGGAAGAAAATTTCACTTCTCTTATTTTGGTTCATGTTACCTGAGAGTTGCACAACTTTTCCAATATTTGAAGTATTTTCAAGAACGCAAGTCACAAATTCAACTGATAATTTGGTGCTCACGAATACAATAATTTTCTTATCAACATTATTTCTCAGCACTGAAACCAGTGCTGCAAGTTTCTTATCATTTGGTACTTGATAATACTTTTGTTCCAATGTAGAAACCTTCTTTGAATTTGCATCATCTAAACCAAGTTTCACAATATCATTCTTGAGTGAAATATGAGCCAAATCTTCAACTTTATCCGTCATGGTTGCAGAGAAGAGATAAGTTTGACGTTGCTTGGGAAGTTGCATGACAATCTTTTTCAAAGTTTCTTCAAAACCACTGTCCAACAATCGATCTGCTTCATCCAAAATGAAATATTTCAAATGGGAAGGATCAAAATTCTCTCTTTGAATGTGATCTAAACATTTACCTGGAGAAGCAATGAGGACTCTTACTTTTTCATCGGCCAATTCAGCCTGTTCCGCAGAGACTTTGTTTCCTCCAATGACACAAGCGGCCTTATATTCGGTGTGTTTTAAGAGTTTGTCAGCAACTTGTTGAATTTGTAAGGCTAATTCTCTTGTTGGAGCCAACACGAGAATGTAAATTCCTTGAACATTCTTTTCATTTTCTAACATGCAAGAGAGTGATGGAATGAGGAAGGCCAAAGTTTTTCCTTGTCCTGTGGCTGCTTGAGCAATAAAGTCTTTACCTTTTCCTTTCTCTCCGAGAGCAGTTGGAATGGTCAGTTGTTGAATAGGAGTCATGGTTTCAAATCCGAATTCTTTCTTGATGGCTTTCAGTAGGAGTGGATGTATTTGTGGCACGTCTGCAAATTTGAGTGATGTTGCCAAAGCACCTTGTGTGGCTGATGTATCAGCGAGTGAAATGGTCTCAACAGATTGCTTCTTTCTCAGCTGCACTGTTGATGAGGCAGAGAGAGTGGAGACATTTCCGTTGGCATCTTTGAGAGTTTTGGTTCCATTTGAGTTGAATTTGATGTGGGCTGGCATTGATGTCGTGCGGAGGAGTGTGTGTGATGAAAAGGAGCAAAATTGTTGTGTGATTGAGAGGATTTAGGGTTTCGGGTGTTCAATTATTTTTTTGTTCAACAAAAATTTTGTCTTGGTTTTCTCTTTCGTCTTTCGAATTTTTCGTTAATATTTGACTCATCGAGTGGAGCTTTATTCACCTCTCCTAATACATTTTCTCTCCCGCGTGGTATGACTAGTTCACAAATCGTTAATGGAAAGAGAACTGGCTCCCAATTGTTGTGATTTGTTGGTATTATTGGTGGACGCTGTTGACATGACAATCATCGAGCTTTCGGAAGCCAGCTTGAGCAAATCAGCGCTCAAGAAAGTCACACACTCAGAGAAAGTGATTTGCTGATTGTTGTTTGGATCAATGATTGAAACAAAATTTTGGAATTCTTCGTCGGTTCCGTTAGGGTTGATTGTTGCTAATAATTGCTTCAATTCATGTTGATTTAAAATTCCATCCTTGTTGGTGTCGACTTCTCTGAACATTTTCACAAACTTGGAAAGGAATTTTTCGTGAGATTCAAGTTGGAAATCAAGCAATACTTCTAGGAATATCTTGTAAGGCACTCTAGTATTCTTTTCAAAACTCTTATTCAAAGTTGAAGGTGATCCAAGGGACATTTGAAGTTTTTGATGCTCTAGAATGGCATCATTAACACGAATAATTACTGTGAGAGAGTCTTCCTTGTTGTACATGTACTTGATGATATCAACCCATTCGTCTTCATTAAGATCACCATTCAACCTATTTTGAATGATTTGATAGATTTCATGATCAACCTTCTTGCTGTATTTTCCTCTCAAAAATACCTTCAATAGTTCTGCGGTTGTATCCTTTAGCTGCTTTTGGACAAATCTGAATTCCTCATCAATTTCGTTTTTAAGAATTTTGCCGAACACTTTGACATCATTGTCTTCTCTTGAAAATCTTTTCACTCCAAAATTGATGGCAGTAGCCCATTCAAAAATTAAGGTTTTAAGCCCGTACTTTTGATTCAAGAAGGTATACAAATGTTGTTCCATTGTTTCTCTTGGTAGTTTGCTCTCTTGGCATTTTTGATCGAACTTGTGCTTTGAAGCATAGATTTCTTCAATAATTTCTTTTAGTTGTTTTAGACTTAGAGGTTTTAACTTGACTTGTTTTGTTTCTTTTGGTTTTATCATACTTTGAGAAAGAATTTGTTGTGGTGTTTGTGAGACTTGCATGGATAGGCGCTGTCTATTAACTTGGACTTGGGTCAATCGGTTCTTATATTCTATATTGGAAACGCAAAGTATTTCATTTGAGAAATTTGGAACAAACATTCAATCACTGTATACTTACTTTCAATTTCAAGCTTTAAGGCTCCAATTTCTTCCGATAATTGTTCTCGCTCTACTTCGTGCTGACGAATCAATTTTGCCTTTGCCTCCTCGCTTTTAGAAGCAACTTGTTGGAGAGATTCAGTTTCCTCAAGAAGGTTGGCAATATCCTTATCAGCACTATCCAGATCTTTCTGAAGTGTCGCTAATTTTGAGAAACAATCAGTAGAAAATGTTTTGATCATTGAGTAGTATGAATCGCACATGTCTGAATACGAATTCTTGACAATCATGAGAATACTGGAGGCTTTCTTATCAAACTCTGAAATCTTTTCAATTACGTTCTCAAAATACGAGTCAAATAGCTGCTTTTTGCAATTCAATAATTCGATTTGGTAACTCAACATTTCTTGTGGTGTTTCTTTAGACCTGTTGAGTTGTTTGAGGATTGGAGTGCTGTTTGGATCAAACGGAGCTCTTTGTCCTAGATAGAGTCCAACAGAATCGTGGAGTCTCTTGAGATCTTTCAAGTCGTCATTGGACGAGTCGATACCCTCTCCCATGTTACCTGCACTGGATAAAGCAGTCTGATTTGTCTGTTTGGGCTCTTTGGGCAATGCTGAATCTTCAGAGGCAACTGGTTTGGGTTCAACTTGATCATGGATCGCTGCTTGAGTCTCTTGAGATGGTTCCACCATCACGGAAGAAGGCTCTCTTTTGGGTTCCTCAGCCAAGGAAAAGTACATTGGTGGATCAACATCGGGAAGGTCCGTTAAGGCTGTTTGAGAAACCATGAATCCATACATACATCTCGATTGCTAATATGCATAATAGTATTACTTACGAGTTCCGTTGAATGATTCTAAATTGGACAAGGAAATGATGATTTCATCCTCTTCCTTCTCATCAAGGGTAATGTACAAATGTTTGAGGTTGGGAAGAGAGAAAAGCCCAGCTAGAACGGATTGAGCACTCTCAAACAAATTATTTCTCAGATCAAGGTATTCCACTTTTTGCAGTCCACTCATGTCAGATGGTAATGTCCGAAGATTGTTGTTCGATAGCCTCAACACTTTGAGGTGCCTAAGTTTGGACAAATCTACTAAAATTTCGTCCAGAGTTCTCAGTGCACAATGATCCAGAGAAACCTCAATTGCATCGGGATACTTGTGCAAAATTGAATTCACTTTTTCCATGGTTGGTGTTGGAATATCAAGGAAGACCGAATGTGTATGTTGATAAGCAGGGCTTAAGGCGGATTATTTTTTTTTTTTAATAAATTTAACGGTTTTTAAACAAACTATCGTATTTATTTCATGGCACTATAGAAACTAAAAGGTAAGACGATACAGAACATAGCAGACATGATTAACGAAAGAGCTAATAAAATCTCGTTCTGTTTGGTTCGGAATTAAGATACCATTTTGAGAAGTATCTGTTTTTTGGTCGTACCTTACTACAGGTGATGGTGTCTTATTAGATTTCATCATGGCAGCAGAGGTATGAATATGGTCGTGAAGTGGTTCAGGTTCTTGTGCAAGCTTCTTTTTACAGAAATAGACAATCACAGCGTTTTCCTTAATCTTGTAATGAATGTGCAACATGAAATCAGTCAGACCAGTACTGGTTGGATTAATGAGTAAATGTTGTGCAGTGCCATCTTTCTTGAATATACTTCCTGCTCTCTCTCCTCCATAAATATTCCACAGTTCAGAAATCACATCATTCCATGGCACATAGGTAACTTCGAAAATTGAGAGAGTAAAATCGTATTCGGTGATTGGAGTTTTGATCCATAATGCATCGAGTTCGTTGAATAAATTTTCGCTCATCCTGAATTTGAGAGCCATATCCCACAATATTTCCAGTTTGAACGAATTTTTGACACTTTGTAGCAAATTTGCCAACTTTCTTTCGTATTGTTGAGCCATTTGTGTAACTACCTTGTACATGTTATCTTTAGAACCTTCTATCTCGCTATCATATGGATGTCTATTGGTTGCATCGACAAACACAATATACATGGTGAGATTCATTGTACTGTCTTCTTCTTGGGGGCTTGGAGATCTTGATGAAGAATTTGATGCGCTGCCGTAATGTGAAAAAGTGGTATGAGAATCCGAATGTACAACTGACTTGGTGACCAATACACAGTACGAGTAATCTGCTTCTTCATGAGAAATGTATGTATCAAGGATGAAACATTCTTTGCTCTTTTGGCTGAATTTAACCTTGTACTTGTCAGAGTTTTTGCAAATATATTCAAAGAAGAATTGGAAAGGATCATTCAGCATTTCTCGCCTCTCAGTGCTATAAGATCGACCCCGCTCGAGTGATTTCATGCTACTTTTAGGTGCTGTTGCCTTTTCTCGCATAATCTCTGCAATGTCTTTAACATTTTCAAAAGTGATAGTATGTGAATGCAAAATATTTCTAGTATGAGGCGGAGGATTTGGATAAAATTGATTAAAGTCTTTCAATAAACTCATAAAGCTCAAAGTAGATGGAAATCCAGAGTAATCTGTTGTTAGATAATTCAAAAAGTTTCTCAAGTGGAAATCATATGAAAACGAATTCATGTGAAGTGAGTGTTTGAATTGGCTTACTTTTCTCAAGAACTCTCCTCTCGTTGAGGCACGAGGGTTCAACAATGAAGGTCTTTGAACTGTGATGTCAGAAATATAAACATTGAGATACACGTAAATGCTGTCGAGACCCAACTCTAGGAATAGTACTCCATCGTCCATTTGTTTATGGAAGTAAATGGTGGTTGGTTGGAGCTTGATGATTTGATTTCCCACCACTTGGACAAGCGGAGTGGGCTGTGGTCTTGTTTTGTCTTTGTCCATTGAGTTATTAATTAGATTCATATCACTAGGTGTCGAGGGTAACAATGGCGACGAGTCATGTTGATCTGAAGGATGCAAGAAAACATCAGAAATATCCAAAGACTTGATATACTCTACGTATTCACTCAAGAATGATTCAAATACTTTTCTATGATAACCAATTTCACGAAGGTTATTATTTTGCTGTTCTTCCGCACCTGGAACGCCCTCAACACTGTCAATATGTTGAATAATTGCAGCTGAAGATGAGGAAATAAAGGATGATGAACCAAACAATATTCTTCTTAAAGGATTAAAAAGAAGGGGCACTCTGCAAAAGTGGATAAGTCTTGAGGTATTCTTAATGAGTTGGAAGTCCCTCGATTTTAGGTTGGTTGATTGAGATTTGTTCCAAAATCCATAAATCTTTGACACTTGTTGTTGTTCAACATTCTTTTTGTAATTCTGGTGAACAATGTGTTTAAAGTGAAGCCCATGAATAAGCAGTGGATCACGTGGTTTGTTGTCATTCATGGTTTTCTTAGCAAGTTGTTTGCAAGGTACCTTATCTAAATCGAATATTCCTTTCAGCAGTGATCCAAATTGATTTTTGCTTGATGGAGGTTTTTTCTCTTTTCTGACTTTCTGAATATCGGATTTTACCGACATGTCATTCGTAGACGAGGAGACTAGTGTGGGATTCGCGCCTAGGTTTTTAAACCGGTTGTACATTTGACCTCCTCTCATGTCTAGAATTGGTTTTGGTGGATTCATGCTTGTTGGAGGATTGCTAGTTGTGACGGCTGTTGCTGAAGGGGTCGTTCTTCTTACTGCATTGGAAGTCTTTGGATCGCTCGGAGCACTTTGCTTATTGTAAATGAGTAAATCAATGTTGTTGAATGCAAATTGTACTTCCTTTTGTGGTTTACCAAGAGGAATCATTAGGTTGGTCGGAACGGTTGCCAAGTTACTCGAATGTGAGTGATAAAAGAGACCCAACTTTTGATGGAGTATGCTGTTGAGTAAGTGAGCTCTACATCTCAACCAGGACACCGTTTGGTGCAAATGATACTTGAACTTTTCAAATTGTTGGGGCTTCCAATTGTATGCAATAACTTGCAATTCGGCACTTGTTAGTATTATAACAATACAGCATTTTCTTGTATACTTGATCGAATTTCTGTAACTAAACCCATCTAAAGAAATGATATCCCCTATTTTGATATTTTCACCAAGGTTAATAACCTTATCAGTTGAAACAGAAAAGTTACCAGCCATCATAACAAAACAAACATTGCTGGAATCGACTAGATGTTGTTCGATAAGATCATTGCTTCTTGAATATTTGGCAAATGTTTGTCTTGCATCTTTGCTGACAAAGGTAATTGGTCTCAGTTTAAAGCTATATGCAGACAACAAATTGTGTAAATCTCCAATAAATCTATTCATTTCCCACAGCGGTAAAAATAGGGCAGCTCTGTGCTCCATTAATGTGGGAGAGCTTATTCTACCTGCCTTGATGGCCTGAGTTTGTAATCTTACCAAAAAATAACGATTGAATCCTTCCAGATTTACAGGCAATGTGAAAAGTCCGCATTCGACAACATAATCTATCAGTGTTTGGTTAAGAGTGAAACAAATTTTTTCAACAAGAGAAGCTAGGTCTACATCTCCTTTTTTCCACACTTCCAGTAGTAGTTTACCATTATCACTTCGGTGAGCTGCAGAGGCACTTTTTTCAATAACATTTTCTTCATCGTCCTCATCATCTGAAGTGCTGCCTTCTTTACGAAGGATAGGAGCTCCAAAATCTGTATAAGCTATATTTGACGGCTCCTCTTGAAGAAGACCCAATTGGGACACACCAGTCAAATCACAAGTGTATGGTTCTTTCATTGAAGGGAAAACAGTAACCATCTCTCCGTCTTGATTTAGAAGTGTCATTTGTACGCAGGCAATACCTCTACAATTGACCTGAGATGTCATGGCTCTTGAATATGTGTTCTGAGTGACCGAGTTATATAAAAATGAAAAATCAGCTGCTTTGAAAACCATATCATCTTCCTCATCTTCAGTAAAGGACATATACGAGAGGTTGCTTGGACTCTCCGCCGATTCATCACTACTAGTCAGGTATAATTGATTCATGTAGGTCAACATGTTATTTCTGGCAAATAACATGAAAAGCAACTTATTGTTAATAAACTTTGGAAGGCTAATTACCACACTCTTCTGAGGCTGTGAAAGCAATGGTCTGATAAACTGTAAATCTTCAATATTGATTTTAAATTGTCTATTTCTGAGTAATAAATTGGATATAATGTTCATAGTGAGTGAAGATAACTTTGCTTCAATAAGGTTTTTCAGTTGGGTTGTAATTTCAATGCTAGGCGGATAAACACCATAAACTTCCAGAACAACAGAAGATACATTGCTCTTAATATCCAATTCAGCATAAAGATATTGACCCATGCTAGATAGAGAAATGGAATATTCCTTAAGCTTGGTTTTGTGTTCCTGCTCATCTCTAACAGGAAGAGTTGGAGATTCTTCATCCTTTGGACTCTGTACGGTAGTAGGAGATTGTTTGTTTCCATCCGTGAGCTGAAGATAAAAAACACGACCACTCCTTTCCTTGTACACAAACATCTCACTTCTATTAGCAACAATGAAGGGATTGAAAACAACTTGATTCAAGTGGTTAATGGCCATGGCAGTGGATAACCTGCTATGAAGTGGAAATGAAATTTCAAAAGTTTTTTTGCAGGCAAAATCTCCCTCATTAAAATTGTCACTGCTTGGTTTTTCATTGTCCTTACGTAAAAACTTCTTGTCAAGCACACTAACTTCAGAGACAGCTTTCTTGTCTTTATCTTTTCTAACAGGAAGAAGTAACGAGCTACATATTCTGGTATCGTGCAAATTGGAGAGAAGAAGCAGGGTATTCACTCTCTTACACACCACTCTAACTGCTTTGAAAATGAGATTGACCACGTCATTGGCCTGCGAAATTGAGAGAGTATTTGGTGAGTAAAACAACATGGACATTGATTTCTTGCTCTCTGTTTTTAAAATGATCCAAAATGGTGCTTCAATACAATTTCGTTCCATTTCTGTGTCATTATCAAACATGGTCATATCCAAGTCATCAAGTTCCTTGCTGAAAATTTTGAATTTGTTTGATACCTCACCAGGTGATGTTTCTTGCTCGCACTTTCTGTCATACTCTTCAAACATGGCATGTTTTTGGCAGCAATTTCTTTTTCGAAAATAAACCACATAATGATTGTCAATACTTTTGAAAACAACATTTTTGCATTTCAACAGCTCTTGATGGAAGAGTTTAACACCTTCAACTTGGTCAATAAAAAATAATGGAATAGTATGTTGCTGATAGCATGACGAGGGGAGCTTTTCTACATTATCAAAAACTTTCTTAATGGAATATGAAGTAATTGGATGGGTTCTCAATAGCGCGTTCAGTATTTCTTTTGAAACTAATGCTTGTAATCGTCTTTTGGTTCTTGAAACAATTCTTCTGATATGTCTTGGAAGATAGCCCTTATCTAAATAAGGAGCTGCTTCATCTGTTGTATCCTCCTCATAGGCATCGTCTTCTTGCTCAAATTTACTTCTAGCGTAGGCGGATTGGGTGTCAGACACGTGATTTCTAAACATTCCCAAAACATCCTTCTTTGAAGGCTCAAATCCGTTAAATGAAGCATAATATTTGTCAGGTGGTAGCGTAATGCAATAAAATCTCAAAGTTGTTTTTACAGCGTTCAAGGAATTAATCCAATCGAAATCCATTTCTGTGTTAATTTTGCTTGGAGTAAAATCTGCTGATTCATCATCCTCTTCGCTATCCTCTTCTTTCTCACCAAATGCAGAAGAAATTTTTGAAAAATCGCCATTGCTAGACCTAATATTCTTTGAAATTCTCTCTATTGGGATGGTTTTGATTGGTAATTTAATATCATTTCCATAATCATCCAACACTTCCAAGTCCTCCCATTCTTCTTTTCCTCTTGTAATTGGAGTTAACACACACTCCATTCTCATAAATACGGGAAGAGTGGAATTTTCAAGTTCCGTTAAATTAAAGGTATCACTAACTGAAGAGCCAGAACTTTCAGTGAGAGAGTCTGATTGATGATCAGATACTTGTAAATCTCTCAATCCTGCAGAAAGACTGGAAAGAGAGTGTGAGGTTTCGTCGTCACCACTATGAAAACTATGTATTTCATCATCTGACACATCTTCTTCATAGTTTTCCTCATTATCAATTTCTTCGAGATGATCAAAACTTTTCACGCTATTTTTCTTCTTTATGGGCTTTGGAGCAGTTTTTGTAGACTTGGGAATAGAAGTTTCTCGCAGATAAAAATGATATTTGGTTCCTCTGATTTCTTCAAAGTACTTCTCGATTATTGTTTTGAACGAATTAACCATGTTCTCACAGGGAGTAGTCTCATTTTCGGATTTTTCAAAGAAATAGTTTCTAGATAATAAAATGGCCTCAAAGAACTCGGTGAGATCAATCTCTTCTCTATACTCATAGCATGACTCAACAGCAGAAACTATGCTTTCTCGATCTATTGTTAATTTTTGGTTCAAATACTTGTAAACTCCATAGGTAAAACTGTATGCATGCAAGTTTGTAACAAAGTCACAATACGTTGCTGACGAAGCAAGTGCGTGTTCTTCGTCGTGTGTCAATGCGGGATGACGATGAACAATAGAAGAATATTTAGAACAAACTACATGCTCCATATTTTCGTTTCGTTTCAACTTGTCCACAAATAGAAGCTGATCCTCTGTACAAACGCATACAATGACAGTGAAATCTTTTTCTTCTCCAGTTACATGAGAAGGCACTATGGTTATAAGGAAATCTTTTTGTTTGTCTGATCCAACATTTTCAAATGTTCTTGCAAAGCATCGAGATTTCATATCCAAATTTAGAGGTATCTTGTCAATACTTATTTCAACATCATTGATATTGCATAGAATTTTCAAAAGTCGGTCATACAAAGCAATATTGCTTTTCTTTGCTATCTCAGTGTCAGTGTCAGTATGAGTCACAAATTTAAATACTTTAAATTTCAAGCTTTGCCGTTCAGAACGTTCGAAAATGCCTTTCAAGTTAAAAGGAGTAACGGTACCAGGTTTCTCAGGCTGGAAAAGAGTGATAGAGTTGTTATTGCCTTTACCAGATTTACAAGCCGCTACTATGCTGTCAAACGTAGAGAACAATGAGATAATTTGTAAGTCTAGATTATAGAACCAATTTTCACATAAATCTGTACACAATTGATTCGAATCAACCTGCATTCCATTGGTATAGGTAACATAGCCTGATTGCGGTTCAATCCACACCTCTGTAATGAGTTTTTTCTCTTTCTTCAAAATATGAATACAATAAAACAGAATAAGCTTTGATAAAAAGTCAGTATTCGAGAAATAATTGATTTTCGTGATTTCTAACTCCTTGACAAACACTACAGATTGTCTAGTGTTCACCAGAGAAAAGCCTTCATTTAACCTTTGCGCGAATAAGCATGATAAAATCGCTGCAACGTTAAGTCTTCCTCCGAGAGGCCATATCCAATTTTTGTGCTTAAGGTACGAAGTAAAATGCGGAGGATGACTGAATAACGACTGGAGATATTGAGTTTCATCATCTTTACAAATTGGAAGTCTTGCCACAATTTCTGAGAAAGCAGTGTTTTCAATGAAATGTGCATGAATATTTCTTTGATAGAAAAGCTTTAGAGACTGTTCCTTGAAATGTCTTAGAACTCTAAATATTGTGAAGGAGGAAACATTGAAAAATTGAAATTTCAGTTCTACAATGGATGTATATGATTTCACAATTTTCAATAAACAAAATCCACAAGAAACAGAGGTATCTTTTTCTTCCATCGTTAATAGAGAGGTATCGTGTACAGTGTCGTACATGTAGCATGTGTGGTCTTGCTCAGAAATAAATAAAATAAAAATATCGTCTGAAACTTTTGTAGAGCACCAAGCATTCTCGCAAAACGATTTGAAGAGAGCTACATTGTTTTGTACAGTAGGAGAAGCATCGTTAGTTCCCATTTGGGCTGTAGAAAGAATTTTTTGTATGGTTGTGTCTGACTTAAAAATGTTCTCATCAGTGTTAAAACAAAGTGCTAGTTTTTGTGTCTCAAAGAAGAATTCTCTTTCATGTTCAAAATTAATATTGGGAATGTCCATTTTTCTTATAGAGGATCGATTGAGTCCAGAACAATTCTCTGACAAGTTAAAATACTGTTCAATGAGAACATCTTCAATGTTGATAGACTGAATATACTCCTGTAGATATTTTAGAAAAGGTTCTTTCGTTCGTTTTTTGAGGAATGTTTTAAATTTTTCTAAATTGTTTTTGTGCATGAAGACAGTTATGGTGACTGAGATTTTAGCCTTATTGGATTTTGAGATTCCGAACCCCGTAAAATTATTCGAAGTCAAGACATCAAGATCTTGTTCTTCCATACCTGGTCCAGATCTTTCGATATGCACTTTGTATATTATTTCTACGTTCCTTCGATAAAGCATGCTCATTTTGACATACTTTAAATCCAACTTTTCGTCTTCAGCTTTGAACTTTGATAATTTGTCAATTGGAGTGGAATACTTGATGTCAGTAATTCTAAATCCTTGAGTTGCTCTTTTCTTTAAAATTGGATCAACGCTTGTCATGGAAAGAGTATAGGTCAGTACATCATATTCAAAAAAATTCTTTCGAATGTCTTTCTTGATTGAATCAGAAGGTATGCTTGGAAAAATACTACCCTCGTTAGCTGATAAAATCAAGCTTTCATTGTCTGCAATCATTATCGATGGAGATTTAAGAAGGAGGTTATATTGAAGCGCCTTTGTTTTTTTCTTTTCGTTAATTTCATTATCTGAGTTTGATATGTAATCAAAATCAATGTAAACTCCATCGGTGCATGTGACTAATGATTCAATCAATTCGGAATCAGGCACATAACTATAAAGATGTCCATGACCGTTGCTTTGAGATGTAATGTTTAAAATAGCAACGCTGACGTCACGTTGGTTGATATCAAACATAATATCTGAATGCAAGTCAGAGAGGTTGAATACACTGTCACTAATTAACATAAATATTGGGCATGCATCAGGAGGAAGAAATTCCAATGCTAACAGTGAATCCTTAATATATTGGCTGAATTTTAAATTGTTTGCCAAATTATCGTTAGTTTTGGAATTTTTTAGAGAGGTAGAGGCTAAATTCTCCAGATCACATAATTGCTGATAAATTTTTCCAAGCATTTCATTTAAGTTATAGGTCGTAATGTGGCAATCTTGAAATAGAGAAAAAACTGGTCTTCCTGCCATACCAATTGCAACACAAGTAACATGAAGCTCTGGAATAATCTCACCGTTATAATTAGGTATGGTTAATGGCTGAATTAAATGTGTAATAACGTTGGATATGGAAATAAATACTCTGTCAAACAGTACTTCTCCTGTTTTTGGATCCATAGCAAGCATTGAGGGACTAATATCAATTGTTAGCACGAGTCCGTACTTGGAATAAATAGTGTGAACTAGAGTGCTTGGTAGGAGCTCCATTGAGGAATTATGTTCCTCAGAGCCAAATAATTCGTCATTGGATGCGATTGAACTAATTTCAATGCTATTGAATGATTCATGTAGAGTGTGAACCCCTTTAGGTGAAGAAGAAAACATTCCACTTTGGTCACCATAAATGTGAGAGGGTAAAATTACGACTCCACCTTGATTATTACTACCATTGTAATGAATTTGATCAATACTGATGCTTCTAACTATCCCACTGTTTGTTGCTTGGTTTAATTGGTCAATGCTCATACTTCTTGGAAGTGACAAATCTCCAGTAAATGGATGAGCAATTCCATGATGATATTGGCCGATAAGAGATTCTTCGGACATGGATGTAGGAGAATTTTGGATGGAATTTATCCTTTCGTTGGTATATTCAGGTGTATTAATTGATGAAATGATACTAGATGTAAATCCAACTACTGATTCGTCAAAGGAAGGATGAGAATGATGATGAAAATGTGATGATTGAATATCCAACAGATGGATGTTATTGCGTAAAAATCTGTTCCTTCGAATGGACAGCTCCTTCTGATGCTTTACAGATGATGCAATGACTTGGATATTTCGGGTACTTAGAGATGGGGATGAAGGAGAAGGTACATGGGATGTATTCACACTACTTTCGCTCTTTTGAATGAGTTGCTTCACATTTGCGTGAAGATGATTTAACTGCCATATAAGTCTTTCCGTTTTTCTAAATAACGAATAGTCATGAGAATGAAGAAAGACATGTCTAGCTGCTCCTGATAGAGAATGATGGTGTGTTGGTCTACTATTTGTATTATTATTGTTATTACTATTGGATCTCATGTTGTGATGATACGCAGTGGTGTCGATAACACCATCATTATTCATCATTGCTGTACCATCATTTAAATTTGAAGCAAAATTATCATTTGTGGGAATAATAAATTCATGATGTTGATTCGTGAGAGGTGAAGTCGGAGATTGATGTTGTTGTGTCGTCCACATGATTTAATTCTTAAAAATTCGTAATATATGCCGAATAATTTGATTTTATGGGGAGGAGATGAATAACATGATCGGAATGTTAATTAGATTGATCTATACGACTGTGAGTCTATCTCAAGTTTAAAAACTCCAAACACCAATCAATTAATATTGAATTCACTATTTTTTTGCTTGGCTGTTCACACTGGCCAAGGATGCGAGTTTTTCTCATGCAGTCCGAAAAAAAAATTTGACCGCCAAAGGAATAGGATGGTGCCAGTGTGGGATGATGATGATTTATTGGAAGAATACAAGAAATCATTTGCTGATAGTAAATCCGATGATGAATTGAGTGATTGGTCGGAAGGGGATGAAGAGGAAAATCAATTCATGGAAATGAAAAATCAAAATGAAAAACAACCATTCCCGATCATTGAGGATTCATTCATACCAAAGAACGGATTGTCGAATAATATTTCGGGTTTATTTGGAACATTGGAGGAAAATGATGGAGAAAAGTTACAGGACAATGATGACACGAAATTCAATGATGAATGGCTTTTTGGCTCAGGCAATGATCACCCACCAACAGAATGTATCAATAATTTTCATCAATCAGTGCCCATAGCAGCTGAAGAATTGTATTATTCTCTTCATTTTGATCCGAACAAATTAATAACTGTTCATGTTCCCTTCACTCATTTTCCACATCAGCAACTATTCGAACATTATACCATATACAAAATATCACAAACACCTCCTCTAGGAAATTATAGAGTCTTGACTCCTTGCAATCACATGGTAAAACAGCATGATTTGATAAGAGAAATATTTTCCATGCTTAGGGGCCATGAAGGATCCATATTCAATATTAACTACCAGGGATTTTTTGAATTATCCCATCCCAATATTTCTGTTTCATTTATTTCACGAACTTTACTTCACACAGTTTTAAAATTTTTCATACAAATTTCAAATGATTTGGAATCAATTCATGTGAAGTGTATACGAAACATACACTCTGTAAAAAGTACAATACTTCAATCGTACTATTCAACTCTACTAGATATTATTTTAGAAATTAGGAGCGACCTTTCGGAGATGGAGCGACAAAATCAATTAGGAAATATGAAAGATAAGGTTCAAACACTATCGTTACTAAGTTTACGTACGCTCATGTTTCGAACTGAACAAAAAGTGAACATACTCAAAAAATTAGACTCTCAAATAGATTCCATTATTGACAATGTTATGTCTCAAAGAGATGCCATATCAGACATTGTATCCTGCTTCTATGAAAAGATCACCCATCTCCAATACTTGAATATCGAAAATACTGATGAATATGATTTTGTTTACCGATTACTGATGTCCATGCTAAAATCTTACTTGTCAATAATGGACTCGTGGATATACGAAGGAGTAATTCAAGACAAATTCCAAGAATTTATGATATCGAAGAACGACAATTTAAACATCGAAACACCTCTATTTTGGACGGAAGGATTTACTCAATTTAAAATTCCAAACATATTTTCGAACATTAAGGATAAAATTATTAGCATTGGTAAATCTATTATTTTGATGAAAGACATTGAAATCAAGCACGAAATTACTTTGGATACAAGCTCACTGGGAGACTACATGTTGGATAAAGAGAAGCCTTCCCTTTATAGATTTTTAGAAACAGCCTTAGAACGTGATTCTAGAAACAGTATTAAAGGTGTAGAAAACCAATTAGACGTTCAGACATGTGAAGTTTCCAAAATAGGAGCATCTCCAAAAGCATTGACACTACTAAGATCGAGCAGCAACCTCCTGAAAAACAGTAATATCATCGAAGACTCAAAAACAGAAGAGTTATTGTCTCCAATTTCAGAAGCAATTCCGATTGGCTCAATCCACTTTATGAGATCACCCCCAAAGAAAAAACGAATGTTATCAATTCTAGAAACTGAGGATTTGTACAGCAATACAATCTCTGACCCAACTGAAAAGGCTGATTCAAAGGACAATTCATTCTTCCAGCTCACACTTGGTTTACAGAAGTCAGACACTCAAACAAGTAATATTTTCAATTTGTTAAAGAAAAAGAGCTTATCAGAAGTAATTGAATTTCAACATTTTTCAGCTCATCAGCCCTCGACCAGCAAGATTCTTGAGACACCTATTGAAATTAATTTTGAAATTGGTCTTTTCAGGAACATCAAAGATCAATATTCACGTATTGCTCCATATTTGTGCAATTTAATAGTCTACAGATCTAAACTTATTGACCACCTGACAGCCATTCGAGCTATTTTCCTTATGGAAGCAGGTGACATTATGGACTACTTGTCAACTCAACTATTTCATCTTTCTGATAGATTCTTTGCATTTGACTTTCGTGGTATAACCGCATTTGACATCCAAATGATCTTGAGAGATACTCTACGTCTTGGAGTGGAATATCCAAGACGATACTCTTTTGCAACCAATAATTCTACTTCTTGCTACACAACGGATGTATTTTCATCTCTTAACTTGGAAGAGAAGATTTCTGTGACATTTGATGATGCTAATGTCAAGATTGAAGATGGAAACTTTTTTGATGGACTTGTATTCCACTTTGATCTGGAATGGCCACTCAATATTATTATCTCATCAGAACACGTACAGAACTACAACGAAGTGTTGATTTTTAATCTGAAACTGAAACAAGCAAAACAAGGTATGTTAATGTTGTTGAAGAGAAAATAATTAACCCATATTTCCAAAGTTTTGGAAACCATGAGCTTGAAAACAGATGCCTTTGTACATAGAAGTAATGCTTATCTGAAATATTATAGCCTATTGAATCAGTTAAAACATTTCGTTAGTGCGGTGCAGTATTACATGATGAATAGGATATTGCACACTCTGTGGAACGAATTATGTGACAACGTTCTTTCATCACAAGATCTCGATGATCTTCGAAATTATCACCAGGACTATATGAACAAGATTAAGGATCGATTTCTACTCAAAAAAGCTCAATTCGTGAAAAATCACATTTTCAAAGTCGTTCAAATATGCGTAAAGCTTCGCGCGAAATTGAACAATTTTAAGGAAACCCAGAGAGAGGATATATTTTTACAAGAGTTGCTCGAAATGGAGGAAGAATTCAAGAAAAGCTTCAAAATGTTGCTTACAATTATTAATAACATCCTCACTCGAGGCGTACATGAGCACTGTAAGTAGTAACAAAAAACATTGCATTTTGTTTGTAAAAGCTTGATAAATGACCTAATTACAGTGGAGGATTTGCGAACGAGAATGAATTTTAATAATTATTATCATTAATAATTAACAAAAGGATCAAAAACATCAGAGACTAAATAAAATCGAATACCTTCCTCGTTTTCGTCACGACAAAGTTTTTTAGATGCCTCTGCTGACAATAATAATTCTTTTGCCAATACAGCGCTCACATTAAGAAATCGTGCCAACGTCACGGCAGTAATGTAGCAGTACGACATGACATCTTTTTCTCTTCCCTCTCTAATAAAAGATTCGATCTTGTTGGCCATTAAAGTATCTGAATATCGAGAGGATTGAATGACGACAACTCCACTTTCAAAACTTCTTAACTTCATTGGTAGTTTCAGCTTTTCAAATAAAGAGCATGCAGTTTGCATGTCTTCAGGAGAAATTAAAGCAGTTCCTCTTGCTCTGTTATATAAACAATAGGCGTCAGTTAGTGTGATCACACCACCATACCGCTCTTGCACAATGTTGTCAAGAAAGTCTACAAGTTGTCGTGCCAGTTGTTGGTGATACTGAGCTCCACTAGATTGTTTTGTGACAGGAGAAGTCAAACCCAAATTAAGTAAGAAATCTAACATTTGATTTTCCTCTTCGTTTTCTTCTTCTGTATTGTCGTGTGTCACATTCTTATGTCGTTGCACAATCTTATTTTTAAATGATTCTGCCAAATTAACCATGTCTTCTGCCTTTTCCATGAGCTTTTTCAGATCTGAAAAGGCTTCATCAAGCTCCTTTCGTTCTTCTAAATTTTCCTCGTCAATTCTTTTCATGATACCTGCAATACCTGCAGTGCTTGTTTGAAAGTTTTTTGGTTTTTTGTTCATACTTTCCAACGAGTCAGTAGATGCCGAAACCAGCGGCAATGAAGACGTCATTGATGATGAAGGCAGCGCTGGAGTTGAGCTTACTGTTGGTAAACTTTCTAACCATTTCTTTTTCTTCAATTGCTCATGAATACAATCCACAAACTCATCTCGTTTTCCTTTTCTAAACGAAATTACAAATTCGCTGGCAAAGTCCTTGGTTCTCATTAGGATTTTGGTTTTTGGTGATCGGAATAATCCTCCACCTTCCTTTTCAACTCTTTCAACAATTGATAACGAGCATGTGAGGCCATAATCCAATGAAGCTCTTGCATTGTTTGATGATTCGGGATGACTCAAAAAATACATTCTGTGTGTGGATAAATATACATGATTAAAATCTTTAATTTCCTTTCCATTATTATCGATCAGAGCAATTCCAACAACAATCATATTTTCAATTTCCTTCATTTCGGATGAATACATGGGTCTTCCTGCTGTTGTTAATTTACATTTTTCAAAGCCCTTCAGGGCAAACAAATTACCCAAAGGTTCCAATGTGTTGCTCGATGATGATGATGATGTAGCACGATTCGATGCAGGGGCTTGATGTGATAACATTTTTTTTCAAATCCTACAAAGATATTTAATATTAAAGCAATTACTGATCTATCTTTTCTGTAGTGTTGATGATCCTTTTGTTTTCTCTTGAGAGTTTATTACTTCGTCCCATGATGCACTATTATTATATCATATTATTATCATCACACTCCGGACGTGTTCCCGAAGAGATGTTTTCTTTTCAGCAGCGCGATAAATTATCACAAAAAAAAATGAGCAATAAGAACAGAGGAGAGATTTTTTCATCGTCGGATGATGATTGCCCACAACAGAAATCACGAGTCGGCCTTCAAGGACCTGACCCCAACAACTACAAGTTGAACTTGCTGATGGTGGATCATCAGCATTCAAAGAAGAAGAATTCAATGACCAACGATGTTGATCACCTGAATTCAGGTAAGATGAAACGTGGAGTATCATCTTGGCCAAGCGGATTTGGGTGGTTGTCCTGTTCTTCTGTATTGTTAGTTGGGCATGCGGAAGATAATAGCTGCCAAAATTATTCTAAAAGAAAAATATTATTATCATCAACAATCCATCATGTTTCACGCAAGCAAGCTAGAGCTACTTCTAGTACGGAGCTCCTTTTAACAACGAATATGCGAACGATGATGATGATAATTATGATTTTATTTATTTACTGTACAGATTTCATGAACGCTACAACTATGTATTTCAATTATAACACTAAAGAATGGAATGATGACAAAGTGACAGTAATAGATTGTAGTAAAGATTTCATGCATCCCATGATCATACGGAATGGAACTATTTCATCAACGAAAATGAACTTTATCAGAGGAGCCACGCAAGAAGAGACAGGGGAATGGTTCAATACAATCTCTACATTGCAAGTGGACTTGAGAAAATTCGTTCTTGATGAAAGCCATAGATATCTAATAGGTCATTCATCAGGTTCTGACACTTTAGTAGCAGATAATGTTGTAACTAGCGTTAATTCTGGAATAACTCAGGCTTTTTGGATTATTTATTCTCAATCATCTCAGATCTCACGACTGATCAAAATTGGTACTGTCTCACGAAACACCAAATTCTATTTGTATACAATGGAATATTTCTTCATTCATGGATTAAGGCGGGTAGGATTTGCTGGTGAACTTCCTGCACCCTATATTTCTATTGCAGATACCAACTACAGACCAAACGAACACTTGATGATATTTCAATTTAGTGTATCACAAGTGAATGCTCAACCAACTGTCAACAAGATAGCAGAATTACCACCTCCTCTATTCGTTCCTCCGAGGATCTCTATTCCTACAATTATGGGCAGCGTTCCAATTGTGATTGTCAAAGATATTGTCTATGGTGACGATGCTACAGTTTTTTTCACTGGAGTTTTCAACACTAAAATCCAATTTCTGGATATTCAGACCACAATCGATACAAAGAAAGAGAGCTCTGTATTTTTTGGAGTTCTAGATCCCAATAATGGAACTGTTGTTTTTATCACCAAGATTGAACCTGCAATCGCTATTGAATATAACTCGGTGAACGTAAACTTGATGGAAATATCTTCTAGTTATCAAGAAGTTTATATAACTGGTACAGTTCAAACATTTCTGCAAGATGTAGGATTTGTTCAAAAAGTATTCATTGCAAGTTATGACATTTCTCAACGCTCATCGCCGGTTTTGCGCTGGAATCACATTATTGGAATTGATGGAGCAAAATCTATAGAGGATATTGTCTGTTTAAATGGAAAGCTCATTATCAATATTTTGCTCACAAACTTTAGTAATGTTATAACTCAAATCTCAACGCAAGACGGAGCATTCATATCGGCTCTACTTATTTATGATAGCCCATATTTTGGAGTACGTATCTCTCTAAACGCAGACAAAGATTTAGTGGTTGTTGGAAAGAAAGGAAATGTTTTTTCCAACATTGATTGGGACAGTTTTATTACTTTTGGTGTACCTAGCTCAATCACGTTGTTTTCACAAAAATTCACAATTCATTCCAAACATAATAGTGACGAACTCGCTCTTGAAGAGGTGTACATGGAACCAATTTTGAAGGGCTCAATCATTGCTACACAATTAATAACTCTGACCACAGATACCTATAATCCTAGAAAATTCTATGTCGCTACCACGTTTAGTGGTAGTGTCCAAGTGATTGGTGATTCAAATGCAAGAGTCAATCCTGTTGGCTTTTCAAATGCTTTGGTATCTACAATCGTTGAAGGATGCACTTCCTGTGAAAGCGAATGCATTATTCCTTTGTGTGGCCCATATACACAAGATGATTCGAGGGCTTGCTCTGGTAGAGGACGTTGCGATAGTCCAAATTCATGCAGCTGTTCACTTTCTACCTTCTCAGGAGAATCATGTCAGTATCCTATATGCTTTGGAGTGCCTCAAAACTCTACGTCTGTATGCTCTGGAAATGGAAGATGCGCATTTCATGATTATTGTGTGTGCAATGATGGCTATTCTGGAACGAACTGTGAGATTGCAAGATGTTTTGGACTCAATGCTACCAATGACTCTGTTTGTTCATCTCATGGAGATTGTGTTGCTATGGATATTTGCAAGTGTTTTTACAATTATACGGGAGAACAATGCAGCTTTGAAATTGTACAGGGATATACTCATTGTGGTGTTGGAAGATACCTTTACAACCAAAGCGATGCCAATCAACTTATAAGCCCTATTATGCTCTATGGATTTCCACCATCGCTGTATATATCCTTTGATGCTGACGGTCAAATTTCATACACAGGCTACGGCATCTCTCCTACCTTACATTCTTTAGGTAATGGCATTTCAGTCAAATTTGGAAGTGTGTTAAATGCATCCACTGAATTATATTCAACAGTTCTTCTAATAGATCAGAATACTACATTACAAGAGGGCATTGTTGTGACCAGTGTGGTTTCTGATGATTACTCCAACACATGGATTGTTGGTTGGAAGAAAAGACAAGTGTTTGGCTTGACGCAATTCGTGGGAGTATTGATCAAAATTAAGCCAGATGGAACCATTTCACATATTAAGGAATTTGGAAATGTCATTCCCGAGTCAGTGCGACTCTCTGTCGACAGTAGTATGATATTTATTACTGGTGGATATAGAGGATCGGTAGAAATTGACTCTGGTTGCACCGCCACCTCATCCTCACTTGTGAACACAATCGTATTCCAATTGTCCTCGTATGAACTCTTTTGTTTATGGATGGCAACAAGTGAAGGAATGTCCAAAGGTTTTTCTGTGCTTCCAGATGCAGTCGATAACGTTGTCATTTCAGGTATTTTCAGAAGTGCCGTTCGATTTGAAGATAAGCAAATTTTGAACACTGATCCAAACGTATTGTCATATTACATTTTGAAATTTAGTCCTATGGATTTAGCTGGCAATAGAAGAGTTCTTTGGATTCAATCCATCACCACAAACTCGAGCTCTGACGACAACATGAAAACGTCAGACGAGTTTTTTACTTCAGAGTTTAGTAGTGTTCTAAAATTTGATCCAAATCGAAATATTTTGTTCTCAGGAGAGTTTGGCTCATTCGTTTCATTCCAAAACACAACAGTGACCAGTCAATACGATCGAAACTTTTTCTTGACAAAAACTGATTCTAACGGATTTCTTCAGAGCATGATCACTTTTCAAAATGTTTACAACACTTCCTTCGATGTGGATTCTAGTGGATACACTTATGTGACAGGTGTTATTAAGGTATGTGTTTCTAGTAACTGTGTGTAAACAATAGTTTCAACAATAATTTGTGTCCACCATTTACATACATGTTTGATATGGTCAATATTGTTTACAGCCCGGAGGATCCAATATTGGTGACCCTAATGAAAAACAGCCACGATTCTTTGCATCAAAGTACTGCGTTAGAAACCATGAACGATGGTACAAGGAACGCCTTTTGGATAGTCGCGAAGTGTATGGTTCTATTTACTCTGCTTACAGTGAAAAAGACAGGTTATTTGTTGTTTCATTTGTGAACAAGACGCTTCTTTCACTTCCAACCATTTATACCATCATGTTCAAAGATGAAGAGTGTCTTCAATGTCCCATTGGAACATTCAGTCCTGACAAAGCAGCAACATCCAATGATACATGCACACCTTGCGAACCAGGTTATTACAGCAACACGGAAGGAGCTCAATACTGCACAGCATGTCCTCCCTCCACGTACAATCCTTCTAAAGGATCGACTTCCAACAACTCTTGCGTGTATTGTGATTTTGGATATTTTAACAATCAAGAAGGTCAATCCTCTTGCTTTAAGTGTGATGTTGGAACCTATTCGCCAATAAGAGGAGCATTGGAATGCTTGAGCTGTGAACCTGGAACCTATGCTCCAACGGATGGACTTTCTAACTGCTTACCTTGTCCTCCAGGCCAATATTCAGACAAATCTGGAGCGTGGGCATGTGAAACATGTCCAGCTGGACATTATCAGCCTCTTTATGGTCAAAATAGTTCTCAGAGTTGTTTACAGTGTCCACCAGGTTCTTTCTCTTTATCTGTTGGTAATGGTAACTGTACCTTGTGTCCTGCTGGAACTTTCAACTCCAATCCTGGAAGTATTTCTGCATTGGACTGTTTCAAGTGCCCAAGTGGACAATATTCAAGCACAGAAGGATCTTCTCATTGCACAGAATGTGATGTAGGAACCTATAACGAAAACATTGGTTCCTCAAATGCCAGTAGTTGTCTCCCTTGTCAACCTGGAACATTCAGTAACAGAAAAGGACAAGCATCTTGCACCAAATGTGCTGCTGGAACGTACCTTTCAAAAGCTGGGTCCTTCAGTGAGAGTGACTGTCTTTTATGTCCTATTGGCTTCTATTCGAATATGAGTGGCTCATCATTTTGTTTTTCGTGTCCACCTGGCTCCACAACATCCTCTGCTGGCTCTCTAAATTCAACAGCATGCATTCCATGTGAAAAAGGATTTTTCCTCAATAAGGATCATCAGTGTACCACATGCCCATTTTCTACATATTCTGATGTAGAGGGTGCTTTGCAATGCTCTATTTGTCCTCTAAGCTTACCTACTTTCACAGAAAAAAACACATCTATGGCTGCATGTATGGTTGTTCCAATCATTATCATTGTCGCAATAGTGGTCATTATTGCTATTGCTATTCCACTTTCGATATTCGGTTTCATATTCCGTCGTCAGGCAGTGGCTTTGAAAAGAAAGAAGAGAGCAGAAGATGAAATGCTCTCTAAACTATTGGAACATAATACCAAATCATTTTATGCATCGACAGACACGAGTGCCACTCATCACCAAACGGCGAATCTCATACCCATTGAAGATTTAGAATTTAAGGAAAGAGTTTCTGAAGGAGCAGGAGGCGTTATTTTCCGAGCAGCTTGGAAAGGAACTGAAGTCGCTGTCAAACGAATCAAATCAAATCAATTTGGTAGTGATGACGATGAAACATTTGAGCATGAAGCTACTATTTTAATTGGATTGAGACATCCAAATGTTGTTTTGATGATGGGTGTCAGTGTTGATGAAGACAACAAGTATATTATTACTGAATTCGTAAAGGGTGGAAGTTTAGACAAGTTAATTTATAACAAAAAGAAGGCTAAGAATGAAATTATTACCTTTGGAAGAAAATTGGAGATTCTTAAAGATATTTGCAGAGCTTTAATTTATTTACATAACACAAGACCACCAATCATTCATCGTGACTTGGTAAGTTTTTTTCCAATTCAGTAGTTCGCTGTTCTTAATATCACTTTTTCAGAAACCACAAAATGTCTTGCTTGATGAAGCTGGACTTGCAAAGGTCTGTGATTTTGGTGTCTCGAAACCATTATCATCTCTCACCATGACTGGTGTTTGTTATGGTACCATTCAATATACATCACCAGAGATTTTGAAACAGTCAAGAAGATATACCACCAAGTGTGACGTTTACAGTTTTGCCATTCTCATGTATGAACTTTTCTTTATGGTTCATCCATATAGCGATCTACCAAAATGTCCAATTTCTAATCATAACACAAAGAAGAGTACTTCGTTTTTGACATCATCCCACAACAATAGTGACTCTTCTTCACCGCATCTTTCAGATTCATATTCTGGATCGGGTAATTCAGGTGACACCACGAACAACATCAGTGACATGCTCAGTATTTTTGCCATTGGTAATGATGTGATTCATGGCAAGAGACCAATGATTCCATGGGAGAATAATATTTCGTCACAACCACAACCTATTCGTCCAATTCTCCAAATTCAATCATCTCCTACAAATCTTGATTCCGCCATTCTCGATATCAATTCTCCAACAACGATTGATGATGATGTTTTGAAGCTTGAATGGTATTTACATTGCAATAAGACTGTGAAGAACTCTGAAATTACGAAACCTGAGTCATTAGTCCCTATCATTGATACTTACATTTCAATCATGAAAGCATGTTGGTCAAATGATGAAAATGAACGCCCTGATTTTTCGCAAGTGTTAGAGTCTCTCGAAGAACTACACCACGAATGGACAGAGTTAATGAACATTCAATGATTGTAGTACCCTTAATAAACAAAATCATGCAACAACAATGTTCAAGATTGGTATTTTCCAATCGCAACTAATTCTTTCCTCAATTCATGACTCCAAAATGATGATCCTAAATAATTCTCTATTCATCAAACACAATTTCATGAGAATTGTCTCTATATCACAATAAAACATAATCTCTCTATACATATGTCATGGGGTAATTTACTGAAAGACATTTCTTTGTGCAAATTTGAAAACGAAAGAGTTTGAAGATGAACACAAGTTGACTACATCAAGCAGTCAATATTATTTACAGAACAACTTTCAATTTTACAATGTCATCACAATGAACTTTCATTACCAGCAACAACCACCCCCATAGGAGTCAGTAGAACTCGGCTCTGTATTGGAGATGTTGACATTGTCAGAGGATTGTGGCTTGTTGCGAACCGGTTCAGTACTTTCCAGTAAGTTGCTCGTGTTAAGAATTTGATAAACAACTTCCTCAAAGGCCTTATCGACATTCTCTTTAGTTTTTGCAGATGTTTCAATGTAGACCATGTTGTTTGATTTTGCAAAGTTATGAGCCTGTTCTGCGGTGACCTTTCTGTCATCCTTTCAATGGAAATTCATAAATATTATTTCAAAAAAGCATTGTAAAGTTTTGCTGAAGTGATGGTGAAATGTTACCAACCTTAAGATCTATCTTATTTCCAATTAATAATTTTACCTATTTGTTGTAAAATTGTACACTCATTAATGCAAAATAACCTAATTAGTACAGAATTCTTACATACACAATCTTCAAATGTTGAATAGAGATCACATTCTTTCAGCCAATTTCTCAAATTTTCAAATGTCTCGAATCTGGTGACATCATAAACGAGAATAATTCCATGAGAATTTCCTGTGTTGTAAAATATTTGATTTTTCAATGTATTCATTGATAATCTTTTATCATGAAACCTACTGTAATAACTGGATGTTAGTGTTCCTACATATTGTATAAATTCAAAGAATATTCTATCCAATACTCGTTTGGACACTTACTAAATCGTTCTTGACCTGCTGTATCAAAAATCTTGTTAAAAACAAATTATTGAAATGTATGAATCGTCGCCATATATACGTACTGTCAGCTTGACTTTTTTCTTATTGACTGTCAAGAATTTTACCTTGCTGATGTGAGAGTGACCAATATATTTCAATTATCAATTTCTGATAATATTATTTTTATCGATTCATAAAACTTACAAGTCAACTCCAATTGTAGGGGAAATTTGTTCTTTGAATTCATCCTCAGTAAACTGCGTAATAATACTACTCTGATTTTTTCAAAATTAAATAATAATATCAAATAAAATATTGTATTCATTCAGCCATGACTCTCGGAATAGAGAGGACTCACCTTTCCGGTGGCGCTATCACCAACCATCTATTTTCCATTCGTACCGTCAGGTCAATGATGATATCGGGTGAAATCATCAAAAAATGTTATCAAAGATGATCAATAGCCATCCGTGCATCATCGTGAATATTCGGCCGAAGAACGTTTTAAACGAATAAATAATAACGTCATCATCACGTACAACAAGCTTAAAATTGTGATCAAAGGCTTTGCTACTCATTTTTTATGAATTTAAAATTGAAAACACTGCTTTGAAATTTGTTGGAGAGAAAATTCGTTTCCAAAACCAAAAAAATATTTGATCACAACAGCGCAACAAGGCTCAAGGCTACTATTACTTGTTGGCATCTTCATTATCGTTGTCCAAAGAAATGGCTCCTGCACAACAATCATCATCCACATCTAACAATAATACGGGTAAAGGATCTACCTCATTCCGTGCCTTTTCTCTCTTTAAAAACTTTGCCGAATATTTCATTGATGTGCCAAAGGAATCTCACTTTTATGAGAGAGGTGTTTTGACTCCAGAGGAGTTTGAAAAGGCAGGTGATTTGCTTGTTTCCAAATGTCCAACGTGGTCCTGGAGTGCAGGTGAACCTTCCAAGCGAAAGGATTTCCTTCCTGCAGAGAAACAATTTCTCATCACGAGAAACGTTCCTTGTTTGAGACGTTGCAGCGAGTTGATCGAGATGGCAAAGGACGAGGAACCTGTTGAAGACGGGGAATGGATTGCTACTCATGTGAATCAAACAAAGGAGAAGGAAGAAATTGGAGAAATTGAGAGCGGATCAGCATTGGCTCAGAATGATCTCGTGGTTCACACTGCCGATGATGAAGAAGATGATGACGAAGAAGCCATTGATATTAATAATTATTCTGATTCGGAACTTGAGGATACCATCAAAGATAAAGGAGCTCTCGAAGCCAACAGCGGAGATGATATTCTCAAGACGAGAACTTATGATTTGAGCATTACCTATGACAAATATTATCAAACACCACGAGTTTGGCTTTTTGGATATGATGAACGTGGTGCCAAATTGGAGACTGAGAAAATTCTCGAAGATATTCATGCGGATTATGGAAATAAGACAGTGACCATTGAACAACATCCACATTTGAACACTCAGTGGGCCAGTATTCACCCATGCAGACATGCCGAGGTCATGAAAAAGATGGTTGATCGTTTGTCAGGAGGTGGCGATGGTGACAAGCAATTTGTGAGAGTTGATTTGTATCTTTTCTTATTCTTGAAATTTATTTCTTCTGTAATACCAACCATTGAGTATGATTTTACTACTCAAGTAGATTAATTTTGAGATTGTTAATGAAAAATAATTTTTAAGTTGTTGACATTGTTTTTGTAAATCGTTCATGTTAAAGATTAAGGTTGTTCCAATTTGAAACTTCCACCAAGAACAAGAAAAACAACATTGCTCAGTTGTGAAAAAGGGCCGAAATCTATTTTCAAAAACAGACACTTTGAATGGGTCTCGAACGATTATTCAAACGATCAGGGACACACGAAAAGCTAGATCACATTCAAAGTGTTTAAAAAGCAGTATATTTATTGGAAAGCAAGAAAATTGGAATGTCTTCTTAAATCTGGGGAAAGGCACTCAGAAGATTACATCCTAAAACAAATTGTACATGGAAAGATTTTGCATCTGGTCAAACAGGATTTAATTCCGTACATCATGATCTAATATAGAGCTTTTAAGGTATTTGATCATGCTTATTCCACAGACCTATTCCTTTTATTAATCATTTGGATAGTTTAGGGTGTACTAACTCTACTCTTATGAACGATATTTGCAAACTCATATACAACTCAAACATCGTGTGTGATTTGAAAAAACCAAGTAAATTCTATTGGGCTTGAATCCAAACAGAGTCACAAAAGATTCGAATGGCACTATGCGCTGCGACTGAACGATATAATAGTCGAGATGCATTGAAATTGCTTGTCGTATTATATTATCAATTTCCATTCTCAACAAGTAAGAACACAAACAATAATGAAAAGGAGAACTTGCATGAGCTAGTGTTCAAATCAATGCTTACCGTTTACAAATATGAATCACACATTGAAGAAATCTCTTCAAACATGGAAGCACGACAACTCAAACCCATCAATTGAATGGACGAATTCATGAATAGAAACAAGTTGGGTTGTCAACCTCCTCCTGGTCCTCCTCTGCTCGAAATCGTTCAACCAAAAATCTCACACCCTCCAACGAAGCACACAAGATCACGAGAGAAGAGTAGCAGGAAAATGTTGAATTTAAGAAAAAATATGAGCACAGAAGCCATCGAGCCGTCCTCTCTCTCCTCCGATGATTTGGGTAGTGCTCACACGAGACGACCTCGCAAGTTATTGAAGAGAACACCCTCTTCCCATCACAACAACGATGATGGTAGTAACGGTCATGCGTACGACCGTCGTAATGATGGAGATGATACGATGCAACAAGACGAAAATATTTCTTCATCAAACCGAACAAACACAAGAAAACGAAATTTTGGAAAACGAATAAACGGAAGACGAAAAGAAGAGGTTTCTGATGATAGTGAGGATGAAAGAGATGTTAAAAAATATCAAAAACAACAAGATGAGAACGGTGATGAGGATATTGAAAATTCGGACCAGTTGAGTGCCTATCTCAAAGGTTCTGCTCAAATTATTGAACAAAGAATTCCATTTGTAAAGGCTCAGTTGCCTGATAAGTATGAAAATCTATTTTCCAATATGAAACCCATCAATGGCACATCCACGAATGTGTTTGTGTTTGATTCAGCTCCTCAAAGGACTCCCAATGGTACGACATTGTCCACCTCTGCAAACAATTCCATTTCCTCTACGACATCATCATCGTTGACGACACAAGACAATGGCATTGAGCATAACAAGGAATTAGAGACACCATCGACATTTCTATTTCCGAGAGAAAAGATCATATCTCTTAACACATGGACCGAGATTAAAAAGATTGGACCTGGTTTGCAAAATCTAGGAAATACATGCTTTATGAATGCAGCATTGCAATGTATCATGTATACACCAGGTATGCGCAACTTTTTACTCACAAGAAAGATGGGAGAACCTTCCAAAAAGTTCAATGCACTAGATGCCATGTCAGCACTTGCCCGAGAAATGTTTAACGAAAAGTCCGAGTCGTCATCATCATCTCGAACAAGAGCCTTCTCATCCGTAGCACCTACTTTTATTGCAAAACATTTAAAAGGCATTGGCGGTTTTGTGTTGGGTAGACAAGAGGATTCTCATGAATTCATTATCAAATTACTTGACAAGATGGAGAATGCAATCGTGGAAAAATACAAAGGAAAACTTAATAATATGGTTCTAGAGACGAATCCAATTCATCAAATTTTTGGTGGCTACCTTAGAAGCCAAATCAAAACTCAAGAGACAAATTACATTTCAAACAAGTACGACGCATTTATTGATGTTGAGTTGCAATTGAACAATTGTAGCTCAATTGAAAAATCCCTTCAAAATTACATTACACCTGACCGATTAGATGGAAAAAACAAGTACAAATGCCCTAAAACAAACACCTATGTCACAGCCTCCAAAAAACTTACCATTCATGAAGCTCCAATTAATTTAATTCTTCAACTTAAACGATTTAACATTTTTGGAAAGAAAGTCAGCAAAAAGATATCCTACGAAGAAACTTTAGATCTCTCCCCTTACATGAGCAACAAAAATTCTGTGGCAAGATATCACCTTTATGGCGTTTTGGTGCATTCTGGCGGCTCCTCATGCTCCGGTCATTACTACGCCTATGTTAAGAATAGCAATGGTATATGGTACAAAATGGACGACTCATCAGTCACACAAGTGAGCCAAAGCACCGCACTTTCTCAGCAGGCCTATATATTATTCTACTCGAGAAACATGGAAGATTTTAATCACCTAGAATCATCCACAATTTTTCAAGAGTCTATCCGACGATACATAGAAATTCAACAACAAAACAAGAATGGAATCTCTGCCTCCTCCTCTTTAACCCAATCTAAAGATGTTGAAGACTCATTTGAGTTGCAAACTCCTCCACCCATGCTTACACCCTCCAAACCTATTCCTACGGCAACAACAACGCCTCAAAATAATGGCTCACCATCCACCGAAGCCAATGATCAAAACTCTGCCACTCCCACCCAAAAGTCTCGATCTAGAAAAACATCCAATCTTGCAATTCAAACCAATGGAACTTGCTCACAAACTGCTGACTCATCCACTACTCCTAATTCTTCAGGAACAGTCGACACACCTCAAAAATCTTCCAAAAAACCAACGAACCTTACCATTCCATCCTCTCACCTTACAGCACCTGAGCTTCCATCTCCATTTTATGCCCCAGTTAAGATTGACATATTGGAAAATTTGACGCCACAAAAACTACAAGTCTTAAAATCTCAAAGACCTTCAAATTCTGTTGGCATTCTCAACCTACGAAGTGTTGGAGGTTTATTTAGCCCAATCTCTCTCACTCATTCATCCAACATCAATACTATGTGGATCAATAAGAATTATCTCGATACTCTCAAGAAAGACATGTTCAAAAAAGAACGATTGTTTCGTACTGACACACCTTCCACGCCTCTCAAGGTTATAAATCCCAACGAAGGAATGCCACAGAATCCATTCCCTCTTGACAATTTTGTGTCTGACTCCCCTCTCTTCTCTCCAACCTCACAAATTACACCATTTGTGTTTGAAAAGAAAGGTATCAAGAGAAAGACTATGGAGGAAGGTGATAACGAAGAAGAAGAGTCCCAACACCACGAACTTGAAAACGAAACAACACAAAATTCCCAAGCTAACTCATTAGGCACTAAAATTTCTGCAAAAGAACTATTCACCTCTCCTTCTGCTCAATATTCTGAAGAGGTCGATATTTGGGAGAATGATGACGCGAGAGAAAATGCAAAACAGCAACGATTCATCAACGAGAAAGTTCTTGCTCCAAAAATATTCAAAAGAGATGAATACGATCGAGCTTTGGATGCAGGTAAAAAGAAAAAGATTAGAAAGAAAGAGAGCTCTGAAGATTGGATGCAAATCAATGAAGCTATTCAGAGAACAGCTGAAAGAAAGCACAAACAACGAAAGTAAACTGTTTTTTATTTATTCTAATATTTTCTTTACTTTTTCAACAGGTTTTCTGGAAACAAGACAATCAACCCCAAAGACGCACTTGGTGAACTTGATCAAAAATTCATTCCAAAAAAATAACAACAACATGGATCTATTTGGTGAAATTCCAGAAGCCTATGATGCTCTTGGAAATGTTTCTACTCCATCAAACACCCAACCTGTACAAGATCACACCCCGATCACACCCCAAACACCTTCTGTAAACTTTACAGAGCTCATTGGTCTCGAAGATACCCATACCGAAATTCAAAATGCCGAAGCTGCCCAACAAAAGTTAGCTTCTCTCTACAATCAGGAAGAGTTCTCGGATATTGTTTTCATGATCAGAAAGAGAAAGTTTTATGCCATTAAAGCCTTGGTGGTTGGATGGAGTCCCGTGTTCAAGGTAAGTTGATGATCAATAATGATTTCCATTGAGTGAGGACCAACATTACGTTCCAGTCCATGTTATATGGTGATTTTATGGAGGCAGATCTCAAAGAAGTACCTCTCGATGATGTCGATCCAGTTGCATTTGAAATGTTTTTGCGTGTGATTTACTCTGGAAAATCAGGATTGTATCCTGTTCATAACTTTGTAGATCTTTACGCATTTGCGAATAGATTCGAAATTCCAGAGATTGAAAAGTTATGTTTAGATGCATTGCATGAATCGAGTTTATCAGAACATGTTTTCTCGCTCATCGATGCGTGTGAAAAGTATTCGGATTTGGAAGAAATTGAACAAATCAGAAGAAATGTTGTTGCCAAAATATGTGGTGAATTTGATGATGTTGTGCAAAGACCAGATTTTGTCAACATGACACCAGATTATCTTCTTCGTTTTTTGAAATCTGATTTAATTGTTATACCAGAGGATGTTCTCTTCAAAGCTCTCATGAAGTGGATCGATCACAATAAGGAAGAACGCGCAAAGTATATTGATGAATTTTTAAGCTTCATTCGTTTCCCATTAATGGACCCTCAAACGCTTACTGAAGTGGAATATCATCCACTCTTGGTAGACAAACAGAAATCACTTCAACCAACCATTTTTGAGGCCATGAAATACCAACTTTATCCTGAATCAATTCCTGAAGATAGAAGAAAGAATGTATCCTTTTTGCAGAGAGAACTTCCAGAGGACGACTCTTCGTCAACACCCAAATTTTACAAGAAAATGTTCACACTTACTTCTCTTGGATGCACCGGATCAACAGTTCCCACTACAATGGAAGGTCATTATCCAAAGGAAATTTGTAAATTCCTTACTTTGAAGAATGGCTTTCAAAATTGGAAAGTTCATGCGACAGGTAAGATTTTTGTTGTGAATATGTATTGACATTATTCAAATAATATCAAACAACAGGCAAGTATAAGATTGTAGCAGTAGGAGCAAGCGGTACGTTTCAATAATTCTTTGTGCACTTTAAACTGATTTATGTGCATTCAATATGACGCCTCAATTATTAGGTGGAGACAATCCATTTAGTGCCACAACTAAAGGTAAGAGTTGTGATTCATCTTGATTGTAATTATTGACTCGTCATCTTTTAAACAGCTGGCAAAGGAGCTATGGTTGCAGGAGTGTTTAAATTGAAAAAGGGTCAGAATATAAGCATCATTGTTGGACAAAGAGGAGAAGATGCTAAAGGAGGTACAGGAGGAGGAGCAGCAGGAGGTGAGTATATCTAGATTGTATTAGTTTTAAAATATGAGATATAATTACAATTTTAACAATCAATGTAAAGGTGGAGGGGGAACCTTTGTTGTTGACGCAGATCTTCAACAACCACTGCTCATTGCTGCAGGTGGAAATGGTGCAAACTGGTATAGTTTCACAGTGAATGGGTAAGTGTGAAATAATAGCGTCATTTCATCTCTTATTGTGACCAACAACGAATTTTTGCTGAACACTATTGTGTGAACATATTTTATAGACCTGATGGCCAACTTCCCAATCCATCCATAACTGAAAGCCTCAAAAACACCCCAGCAACTGCTGACAGAGGTGGTGGAGGAGGTGGATTTTACGTCTCTGGAGCCAACGGATCCTCTTGCACGTAAGTATATTGCATCATTTTGAATCTAATAATCTATTATTTTGACATGCATTCAGAGGAGGAAAATCATACTTTGAAGGTTTGTTGGCAGGCAGAGAAACCAGTGTTAGCTACGGTGGTAATGGCGGCTTTGGTGGAGGTGGAGGTGCTGAACATGAAGGTGGCGGTATGTTTATTTTGTTTTTTAAAACGTAATAGTGACATTCGATCTAACATTTTATAAGGTGGTGGAGGTTATATTGGTGGCAAGTCCTTACATTCAAATGAATATTCCGTTGCAAGACCAGACTATGGCGCCTATTCTTTCAATTCTGGTGATAAACAAGAAGGACAAGCAGGTTACAACACAGGCAATGGCTATGTAACAATTAGCAGAGTCTTTTATTAGTTTGCATGTACAGACGTTTCGCAAATAAATACTGCTTTCCATTCCTTAAAAACTTCAAAAGATCAAGCCTCACCGTTCTTGCAGGTATCATTTCCTCCGTTCTCGTATTTCTCGTCTTACTCGCAAAAGAATCATTTTGGGGTCAGTTACCACTTGGGCCGAGGCGACCACTACCACCAGCTTTTCATCGGCAGTCCATGAAGCAGTGTTAGGTCTCACGATTGGAGGTGGAGTGGTAATGGCATTTGGTTTGTGTGTAGTGTGTGGTGGATGCTTTGGATGTTATTTTGGATGGCTTCAATTATGTCGAGGAGGAAGTTGTTGTTGTGGAGAGGATTGTTGGGCATGTGTTGGGGATGGATGTGAACGTTTACCTGAGACACTCTTGGAAACGATTGGGCATGTGTTGTGAACGGAGGTATGAATTGGGTAAAGGTTCTTCGAGAGTGTCTTCTGTTGGAAATGTTTGAAAGCCATTGCATTCATTCATTGATCGGCTTGGATCTCTTGAGCATTCAGAGTTTATTCTCCGCTTTCCAAATGTACTTTTTTCAATCGATTTTGTTGACATTTACTTTTAGATTCAATGTATGAAGTTTTGGTGATATTGACCTACCTTATTGGCCGCCCGTTTTCCACGAAAGCAGTGCAGATGGTGTTACTTTGAATCGCGTTTCTAAAAACAGGCTCAAAAAAATTGAACCACCAACGATTAATTCAACCATCATCAACACGTGGAATTCCGATCAGAGAGATTAATCGCTCCAAAGCAAAATCATCATCATCACGTATTATTCTAAATTGTCTTTACATCTTCAAGATATCGTTGTTAAGAGTGTAACTGCTTCTTACTCTACGTCATCATCATCATCAAATTAATCATCCACAAAAAGATCGAAAATGGAGAATGATAAATTTGTTTGTTTGGTTGAACCTTCAAAACTTGAGTTTAGTATAATATCTTCATCAGCTAATAGTAATGAAATGTCGGGACAAGTGTTGTTGAATTCGGTTACTTCTTCTGCTTCCGATATGGGAGCTTATGAAGGATTTTCGCCCGAGTCGGTTATGTCCCACACTCTCACTCTGTTTAATCCATACAGTTATAGTATTAATTTTGTGATTGCGTGCAATAATCCTGGACACTACTCATTGAAAACAAGCAAGGGTACCATAGAATCAAAGTGCGAAACGAAAATGTAAGAAAAATTTGTTTCATTGCGTTTTGATAGCTAATCCTGTTCTGATGACGATCGTTTGTTATGATTTCTTTAAAAACACATTCATGTCCTTCACAACAAATATTTGAAACATCAATGAATTCTTGAAATAATTACCTCTTTGTGTACATCATCTTTAACGACAATAGCAAGTTAAGGATTAAACCTGACTTTCTCAATGAACTGGTCAAAAAGGTGAGAGATATTAATGTTGAGGAGGTTGAACAATATGAAGATATCTTTCAAGTGAAATACATTAGAAGTTTAGATAAGAAAGAGGCCATGAGAGCGATTAAATCGACCATCAAGGTTGTGTTCAAACCATGGGTAATAACAACATCGCCTCCATCTCCTCCTTCGAATACTGAATTGCACATCCAACCTCCAAGTGATTACAATCAAAAGAATCCAATCATTGAAATAACAGAGTCTTCTGAAATTGAGAATTCAAAAAGTAATTTTACCAAACCTGTAATTGTAGAAAATCACTTTGAAACGTCGTTACTGAATGCTGTGAATACCAAACAAATTAATCATTTTCAACCATCCAGAATTCAAGACAGTACAAATCCACAACCTGAACAATCTTCGTCATCAACTCAACCATCCACTATTTCTACACCACCAATACCATCCGTAAATCAATCTTCAGATAATAAGCAACAATTAACGATCGAGGAGAATATGGAATCAGGTAGCTCAATTGCTGAATCAGAAGATTTTCTCCAATTAGGAAAAAACAAAAAAAAGCATTCGCCAGATTTGTATTTAGATATACCTTCAAACGAAATGGAAAAAGGCAAAATGCCAAAATCTATCCTCAAAAAGAAGTCCACAGAAACATTAAGAGAAAAGACTAGTGGTGAGGCAGAGAGTTTTTCAGAACGAGTATTACAGCTATTCCCTGTGATTGGAGGCCTGATCATTCTAGTAGTGTTCGCTAAATTCAATCGGGTCGATCATGACACAGTAGTGAACATGGTCGCTTCGTATCTGGTCGGTCTTGGGGCCATGTACATTCAAATGAGATTTAATGAACAATAGTTTGTCACTGATAATGTTGACAAAACGATTATCAATACAGAACCAGTGTGAGTCTGATAACCATGATCTTTATAAAAATGATTGGTTACAAAATTTTACGCAAAGATTCTATATATTCTTTTCGAAAGTTTCGTAGTACAGTAATTGATTATGTCACATTTACAGTTACATTATGAAACAAGAAAGTCCACAATAATAACTGATCAATTTTATGGAAGTTTAGCATGAGCAAAAAATTGAAATAATTTTGAATTTGTGATCAGTTGTCAAAGTAATCGACCTTCCGAATTCTTTTCAAATAATTTGCAATCTGATGTCAAACGAGATTAGAGTTTTATTGTGAGAAATAACTCTTTTGCTGCACTTCCCATCTTCGATTCTGGAAAATGTTATTTAATAGCATCAGTTGGAGTAACCTTAACCCCAACAGAAGAATTAAAACGGGGCCTTCGTTTTTCGCAATGACGAAGACACTTGAGGTTTGTTTCCACAAATTATTTCAATATTTTTACACCTAAAACAACCACCGAAAACCACATCAATTAGGCCATCTTGTTGCCAAATTATTTACAACCTCGATATAAGAAAATCTCAACATCGCAACATTTACCAATATTGACTTTTAAAATTAGTAAAGGTTACAAAACCTAGGTGGCACCAGCCAAATTCTTCTTTATTACAGAGACCATCCGTTTAGATCGCCAATTCTAATTCTACCATGGCCCTCATAGTGGCAGAAAAACTCAGACCAATTTTTTGTTCTTGAGAGAAAGTGAATTCATTTTAGCTTTTCTTTCTTTCTTGATTTCATTTCTGCTACATAAAAAGGCAGCGTTTTTGTAATGTTTGTTGCGTTTTTGTAGTGTGAGAGAAATGTGAGGGTGTATAATGATTGAGAGTGAGTGTTTAAAAATCTCCATGAACGCAGAATAATTCAATGACCACCATTGGTATGATTTTGGTAAGTTTTTTCTTCCTAATGCAATAATGCTGGATATTTTGGCACCATTAAGAGTTTCTAGTGTCACTGAGTTATATTTGTCAAAATAAAACAACTCATGAAGAGTGGATTTATATCCATCGTCTAAATGTAAATCATTTCCAATCAAACACTAAATACTAAATTTCAACATCAAAAGAGAAGTCTTATTGGATTCAGAGGGTCTTTTAAGTGCTAATAAACAATCCACATGAGCATCGTTACTGGGTCTGAATAAAATATTCACAACTCTTTCAGTATGATTCATTTCATTAAAGAAATACAATTCTTCCCCTGAAATATCCCATCCCTTTTCTTTGCAATAGTGTTTGTATTCATTTGATGTCAATATTCTTTCGCATTTAAAAATCACATTTTCAATGTTTTCTTTTGTTTTCAAGTTAGATAGTAATGTTTTCAATTTCATTCCGTTACGATTTAACATCATCAGTGAAATAGCATATTCCATTCTATTTGGTGAATCTGTTTTGATTGCAACAGGTTTTACCATGTCAAATAGAGAAGGTTTTAAGTTAGACAATTCTAAAAAAGTTTCGGCAAACTCAAAGCCTAAATGATCCATTGCTTTAAATTCTGTCACAGAATTGCCGAATATAGGGCATGCAA